>NW_007252247.1:1749440-1759440 GCF_000164805.1 Carlito syrichta | reverse complement strand
TGTCTGCCTCCCCTTCCGCCATCTGGACACTGAAAGGCTGTTGCTGTGACTTTGCCAACATATGCCAAACTTAGTGCCTGGCATAAATTTCATATCCACATCTCACAACTGCGTTGATTGTATTAGACAGACGCTCTTAATAAGTACCAAGCAGGTGTAAAGACCAAGGAAGAACTACGGAAACATCTTGGATGCCAGATCACAAGGTAAACACAGAGATGCAAACAAGCCACGCTGCTCAGAGGCCAGGGCGGCCTTCTGCCAGTGGTCTGCTGGTCAGCAGGACACCGGGCTGCCATGACAGGGCACATCCTGGTGAGCAGAAAGGAATCTCAACCGATTAGTCTTTGGATGCACAGCTGAAGACCACGGCTTCTCTGGGACAAAGTACCTCCTGCTGTTTCCCCACTAGAGAGTGCATATTGTCACATGGGGTCACTCCCAGGCCGGAAAGCAACATCACCACTGGCCCAGAATGGGGATTCTATGGAGAAAGAAGGTGTCTACAAGAAGTGGCAGTGGAAATGTCTAGTGGTCACTACACTGAGTCCGGACTGGAGAGCTTAAGTGCCAAACCACCAACACACACACATCCACAGGGTTTCTGTGCTTCTGCCATGATCCCAATGGGTAGACATCTCTGTTGAGCACTGGCCTAAGCGTAGAGTTCTTCCTCCTCCCAGGCAACAACCCATAGAGAGGGGCCAAACATGTCCTTACATGAGACCCTGACAGTGTTGGCCAAATCCACCTTGCCATAAGAGGCCAACGGTAGACTTTAAGCTTGATTTACTAGATGACCTTTGTTGATCCTCAAGGCTAAAATGCAAAGAGGGCAGGCATAGAGAATATGCTACATAAAGAAACCCCCGACCAGATTTCAAGTTCATTACTTGGAAACATGCTCCCTGCCAGTCCTTCTGCCTGACGTGGGAACAAGATGAACAAAACGGACCTAGTCTCTGCCTCCACAGGACTTGCCATCCGGTTCAGAGAGGTGCAAAAGTAAAACCCTCACAAATTAATTACAATAATTGCAAACTGCAGTAAGTCCTATAAATGCAACAAAGGCTGAGGAGCAGAAGGGCTCCATTCACGAAGCATATACTATGAACGCTGGATGAGGCAGGTAACAGAACTGTAGCCTTATTTTTTTCCTAACTTAATCCTTACGGCCACAGTATCTGGAAGGTTTTATTTCCTTCCGGTTGCCAAGGAATCAAGGGCCCAGGGGTCAAGGATAAACACCTGTCTGAAAGTGAAGCAGGAGTCGATACCCCTGCGTGGGGTACCCAGGTTTGGCCCTGTGGCTCTCACCAGTCCTTGAAACAGAGCCCAAGCATCCTGTGTCAGTTCACAGGGCCTTTTGCTGCAGGACCCCTTTACCGAAGTCCTCCTCACACCTGCTCCCGCCTACCTTTTTCCTAGCCTCTTGCTGTGTCCACTTGAACTTCAGGTCGTAGTACTGACCGCCCTTGACTGACCTCGGGGAGCCTCCTTGCACCAGGGACCACATTTTTCACCACACGCCACACTATTTATTACTTATCTGTGTTACAGCCACTCATTTGTGTGGCTCCCTAAAGGGTTTAACATCGTCCCTCTTTTATTCATTCACTCACTCCCTTGCCAAGCATCTACGATCTGCTAGATACACAGGTGCTGGACACACAGGGAGTAAGACAGACTCAGTTCCCCTAAGGCACTGGTTCCGGGAGAGGGGAGCGATGCAGCAGCTTGTAAACCCACCAAAATGAATAATACAACGAAGAATGTCCAACAGGGCAACTGGCTAGATGGTGACTGGCGGGGGCTGCTTCTTCTTGAGACGCCAGGCAGGGAAGGCCTCTCGGAAGAGCTGTCAGGTCGTGCACACAGTAGGCTATCAGCAGATATTTGGGTAACGAAGGTATTATCAAGTGAGACCAAGAGCTCAAGGTACGCAAACACTTGTGGAGAGAAGGACTCGTTTGGAAAAGAGATGAAAAAGCCTCCACTAAGGTTATCACTACATCTGTGAGAGGTCAAGGTTCTGGTTTTAGAGCTGTCAAATTTCTAAAAAGTCAACATAAAAAGCATAGCTCCACTGCCTTGATTTGTAGCATGCCACAGAGTTCACACTGGTTTGTTAAGGCCAGAGAGAGGAATGCTGTGAATGTGAGCTCAGAGAGGCCACACACGGGTGGTTACAAGTCACTTTCAAAGCCGAGGAAGGCCCCAGGTTGGAAGGTTCCTCCTCTTTAGAATGTGTAGGTCCTGCCCGCCCCTTGGAACGAGCCCCGAGAAGATGGCGCTCAGCTCCCACACCCAGGCTCCGCTGCCGACCACATCTTCTGAGCAAGCCTGTGTACCCTGCCCCAGCTCAAACGGGCTCTCTGCCTTTGAACCCTTCCCCCTGGATTTGTCAGCCCCCGGGGAGTTCCTGGCACATCAAGATCACGAAACTCAAAACCACTGCAACTCAAAGTTACATTTCTTTTCATGTTTTAAACATCTGACTTCTCCAAACTGCTTACTCCAGTTTTCCCCCTTGAATCAAACTTTCTATTCTCTTGTAGAGCTCTTATCCGCCACCTCCCATGCTTCCTCCCACCCTACACAGCCTTACCTGCCACGGGGGATACCTAACCTCAGGGTACTCCCCAGTCGGCCACAGCATGGGCCCAGGGATGAAGGGGAAGAGGAAAGCATGCAAGACAAAAACACGACAGGCGTGCTGGACTTTCCCACAGGTTTCGAGCTATGAAACTCCCTTTTCTATCCATAATCATCACGAACAATGGAGTCACAGAAATCACTACACATGCGGCTCACACAACCTTCTCTACAGGTCACAGGAAGTGCATCAACTATGCTTCCTGATGCTTGCTTATTACTTCTAGGAGTTACTGATCTGTGTGGGGTCTTAATCAGGACAGGAGTGTACAAGGGGGGACCCCCCAAAAACAGAATGATCTTTTGGAGGGCAGGCCTTTTGGGGCACACATGGAATCTATTTCTCTGGATCAGACTGTCAACCAAAATTTTTATCTGCAAATCTTGAGAAGGTTGCTTCACAATTTGCAGAAGAAACATCCCAAGTTGTGGCAAACAGGTGACCGGTCCTTCCACTATGACACAGCATCTGTCCTCCCCACACGGAGTGTTCAGCAGTTTTTGAGACCCAAAAAATGGCATGACCCCCATGGCCCACCCTCCCTATTCATCAGCTCTCGCCCTGAGCAACCTTTTTTTGTTTCCTCAGATGAAAATAAGTCCTCAAAGGAAACGTTTTGCAGCTGTGGAAGAGGTGCAACAAAAAACAGCAGAAGTACTAAAAAGGCATCAAATTTGAGGAGTTCAAAAACTGTTTTGAGCAGCGGAAAAAGCGTCTTAATAGGTGTATTGCATCAAATGGAGACTACTTTGAAGGTGACTGAAGTTTAAACATGTAAGAGTGAATACACTTTATTTCATAAATAAATTGTTTTTTGTTTTTTCCTTTTTTTTTTGGTGTACCCCCTTGTATACCTGCAGAATGCTTAGAAGCTCATGGAAGTATTTTGGTTATTGCAGTGACTAAGGGATGCTACTGACAATTAGGGAGCAGGACGGACGGTGCAAAGATGACTCGGGAGACTCAAATGCAAGGGGGCCTCCAGAAGAACACCCCTAATGCCAGGCAACCTGACCCGAACAGAGTCACACTGGGGCAGTTGAAAATGAGCCACAATGCCACTTGTGGCGCTAACCACTATTGGTTTTTTTAGCATATTTCTTTGTCTATTATTCTTAATGATTTAAGTTGTTTTTGGATGAATTCAGGTGGGATAGTTACAATAAGGATCTTCCTTGGTTATAAAGATTCCTAGAACATCATTTAAAAAAAATTCAGACTGCTTCCAAATGCAGATAAACCCAGATTCACTTAAAAACTCCCCCACAGCATGTGGGGCATTCAGATTGTCTATTTTTATTCTGCATAATGATGAAGTCCTCACGGCTCACCCATTCGGCCCGCCCCAAGTGTGTGGCTGTGTGAGGACACCATGTAACGAGGGAAGAGCTGCCTTTCAAGGACAGCTCTGCATGGTAGGAAACGTCCATCCAAGCGGAAGGAAGGGCTGCCGAATCTCACTGTGAGTGAGCTCTGTTCCTGATGAGGGTTCTGAGCATCTGTTCAAGGTACTACTCTTAAAAGTGGCCCTACCAGAATGAAGAGCAGATTGCCTAGGAGGAAATGAGCCTTCATTTGTCTTGCAAATTAAACTCTATTAACCCCACAGGCTGCTCCTTGAACATGCTTCTAATATTAGTTATGCTGCATACATTATGTAGATTTCATGTTTTCAGCATTACATTAGATATGAAATATTTTAAAATTGTAGAAAGTTTCTTGAACCAACCAAAGGAATTCTAATGTTCTAATATGCAGGAAAGTTTGGAGGAAGAACATGTTAGTTAATTCTGAGTCTGTGTGATACTCAATAACAGACTGCAACTGTCAACCAAATATGAGGCAATCAAATAAAATAATTCCAGCGAGTCATTTTGTCTGCTTAATTTTTTTCCAAGACGTATCATGCACAAAGGTGAAAATTCCCATAATTTGAACAATGTAAAGCTTCTATCTTGTGAGATATGCAGTAAAATAAATTCTGTGAAATCCAGACTTACTCTGGAAGGAATTACATAATCAGCCACTTTATCATTCTCTAGTGATGGGTTGTTGAAACTCGTAAAACTGGAATTTTTCCATGCAAATTTCAGAATAGCTTCTCACTTTCTACAAAGAGTCCTGCTGTGATTTTTGACCAGGATTGCATTAAATCCACTCATCAATTTGAGAGGAACTGACATCTTAACAATATTGAATCTTCCAATCTAAGAACACAGTCTTCTCCATTTATGTAGACATCCTTTTATTTCTTTCATTAAGGTTTTTTAGTTTTCAGCATATACATCCTGCAAATCTCATTAGAGATAAACCTACTTCATCTTTTTGTCTATTTTAAGTGGAGCTATATTTAAAATTTTAATATCCAGTATTCATTACCAGTATATAAAAATACAATTGGTAATTGTATATTGAGTAATTTTGTAGATTTTAGGAGTTTTCTATGCCTTCTATCATGCCTTCTAGAAAATTTTAGTTCTTCCTTTTCCAAAGTTTTTTTTTTTTTTTTTTTCCTTTTGCTTGATCGCTGGACTGGTTAACACCTCTTGTTGAATAGATGCAGTAAAAGTGGACATTCTTACCTTGTTTCTAACTTTAGAAGGAAGGCATTCAATCTTTTCTTATTAGGTATGATGTCAGTTAAAAGTATTCGATGGGTTCCTTTTCGTCAAATTAAGAAAACTTTTTGAGGTTATCTATCATTAGTTTAGCTTCGTTATTCTTAGGATATGGAAAACTGGTTGATTTTTAAATCCTGAATGGTCGTACATTAAACTCAACTTGGTCATGTTCCATCATCTTCTTTATATATTACTAGTTTCAAGCTACTAGTACTCCTGAGGATTTTTGCATTTATGATCATGAGGGATACTGCAGTTTTAAAAAATATCTTTATTTGGTTGTGGTATCAAAGTAATGCTGCAATCATAAAAAGAACTGGAAAGTATTTCCTCCTTATGTATTTTTTGGAAGAGTTTTATAGAATAAGTATTATTTCTTCCATAGATGTTTTGTAGAATTCCCTAATGAAGACAACTGGGCCTGAATTGTTCATTATGGAAAGGCTTCTATTATAAATTCAATTAATATAACATATAAATCTATTCAGGTTATCTTTTTTTATTCTAGAATGAGCTTTGGGAGTTTGTACCTTTTAAAAAAGTTATCCATTTATTTAAGAAGTCAAATGTGTAGGCATAGCTGTTCCGACTATGCACTTTTTCAATGTCAGCGGGATTTGTAGCAAACCTCTTCTCTTTCATTCTTAACATTGTTAATTTTTGACTTCACTCTCTTTTTTCCTTGGTCAGTCTGGCTACAGAATTATCAGTTTGGTATTTTTTCAAAGAACAGTCTTTTTTGACTCATTGATATTTTCTACTGTTTTCCATTGCATTGTTCTCTGTTCTTACCTTTACTATCTCCTTCCTTTTGTTTGCCTTAGGTTTGATTTGCTCTTATTTTTCTAGTTTCTTAATGCAGCACCTTAGATCTTTGTTTTGTGATCTTTTCCTATTAATAAAACAATGCTATAAATTTCCCTCAAAGCACACTCTTAGCTGCAAGTCACAACTTTTGATAGGCTGTGCTTTCACGTTCATTTGATTCAAAATATTTTCCAATTTTCCCTGTGACTTCTTTGAGTGACGAGTTTATTAGAACTTTCAAATATTCTAGATTTTCCACTTATTTCTGTTATTGATTTCTAATTTAATTTCACTTTTAGTGAAAAAGCAGATTTTGTATAATTTGAATAATTTAGCATTTATTTGAAATTGTTTTATGGCTCAGAATATGGTCAGTCTTGGAAATGGTCCATATGTACTTAAAAGGAATGCCTATTTGGCTTCTGTTCAATATATGCTATAAATGTCAATTACATCAAGTTAGTGGGTAATGCTGTTCAAACTGTCTATATCCTTATTGATTTTAGGCTTTACTCATTATTGATAAAGAAGCAGTAAAATGTCAATAATTGTGAACTTGTATATTTCTCCTTTCCATTTTTGCTTCATGTATTTTGAAATTCTGTTGTCAGGTACACAGCCATTTAAGACCGTTATGTTTTCTTGGTGAACTGAATACTTTATAGTTAGGCAATGTCTCTCTTTATCCCTAGTAATATTCTTTGTTGTGTAGTATACTTCATTTAATATCAACATAGTCACTTCAGATTTATTCTGATTAGTATTTGCACGGTATATCTTTTATTACCTTCCTAATTCTTTTAACTTAGCTATATTTAAAGTGAGTTTTTGGAGACAGCACATA
This sequence comes from Carlito syrichta, assembly GCF_000164805.1. Classification (NCBI taxonomy): domain Eukaryota; kingdom Metazoa; phylum Chordata; class Mammalia; order Primates; family Tarsiidae; genus Carlito; species Carlito syrichta. The sequence continues at coordinate 1,752,512 of NW_007252247.1, read as the reverse complement.
GACACACTAAGACACGTTAAGGTCTTGCTTTTTCTCCCCCTCACAGTTTTACAATTTCTGTTTCTTAACTGGTATGCTTAGATCACTTTCACTTAATGCAATTATTGACATAATCATATTAAAATATATCCTCATGCTAATTTGTTTTCTTTTTTTTTCTTTTGTTGCCCTTTTCTCTCTGATTGGATTCAGCATTTTTTTGTAGTTCTATTTCATCTGGAGTTTATTTCATATTCAATTTTTCAATCTTTTTCTTACTGGTTATTCTTAAAAAAAGTAACTTCCCTAGATATTTTCTAACATTAAACTCCTTACATACCTGAAATAAGCCTAACACAATGTCTCTACACAATGTCAGATTTAATTTGCTAATTTTGTTTAGGATCATTTTCATCTATTTTAATGAGTGAAAAAAGCTGGTTATGTCTGTCTGGTTTTCATATTAGGGTTATGCTGGCCTCATTCTGCAGAGTGAGCTGGATAGAGAGCACGTGTTCCCTCTTTTTTATTTTCTGGAAGAGTGCATGTGAAATTGGGATAACGTGTTTTAGAAGTGGAAGAAGTCACCTATAAAACAGAGTCAGGTAGTTTTCATTATGAGAAAAATTTAATCACTGTTTTAATTGTAGCGTTTTAGGACTATTCAAGCTTCTCATTTATTTATTTAAGCAATTTGCTTCAAGAAATTGTGTGAATTTTGTCCAAAATGTTTGCACATAGATGTACCCCGCATTTTCTGTTTACTTTTTAGTCGCAAACATTTCTATGCTTTTTATTAATAAAGATATTCATATATGTCTTACATTTAATCAATCATTTCTTTTAAAAAACCAATTAGTGGTTAAAAAAATGTATTGATTTTTATCTCACTAATTTACATTCTTACCGTTTCTGCTACTTTTTAAAAAGATTTATTTTATTCATTTTCTAATGTCTTAAAGTGAATACTTCCATTGCTAGATGTTTCCAAGAATAAAAAACGTTTTTATTCAACATTTATATGCATTATTTTATTTACACTGTTAATCTATTTTACTTGTAATTATGTCAGGACCCTTTCTATCTTGAACAAGGCTGTTAGTTTTACATTCTATTTTAAATATCATTATAGTTGTACTAGTTTTCTTTTGGTTACTATTTTCCTAGTATGCTTCTTTCCATCAATTTACTCTCAAAGTTTGAAAGTCCTTATGCTCTCAATAACCTTTATGAGTGCATATATCTGGATTTTATTTTATATTCAACTTTTCAATATTTTTCTTATTGGTAGATTAGCTTACTTACATTTATTGTAATTATTAAAGTATAATTTTTGAGGCCTTGGATATGTGAGAATACTTTTGCCAAGCCCTCATATTTTAAAGTTTTAGCTGGATATAAAACTCTGTATTCTAAGTTATTTTCCATTAATACATTGAAAACATTCCTTCCTTGTCTCCTTACATTCAGTATTGCTGTTGAAAAATATGAAAATATGGCCACTAGGCCTTGATCTGAGTTCTCTTTTCCTAATGTTTTAGAATTTTCTCTTTCTACTCTTAAATTTCACTGTGATATCCTAAAGGTCAGTTTTTCCTGCTTTTAGCCTTTTGGTATACTCTTGGACCATTTATTCTAAAGTCTCTCATGTTTTCTTAATTCCAGAAAATTTATATTTCTCATTATTTTCTCAAACATTTATTTCTGGAGGGCCTGTGAGATGGAAGACATCAATCTATTTTTCTAACAGTTGTTCTTTAGTTCTCTAGGGACTCTCATAAGCTAAGCAGCCCACCTCCTGACTTCAGGGATGATGTGGCCCCACTAGGCTCAGTCTTACCCATCAGTGATTGGTGTATCTAGAAGATTTAGGTGCAGTTAAGTGAAACAAGTGACACGCTTCCTCATGTGAGTGTGCAAAGCAAAGAATACTGGGCACATGCTCCCCGTCAATAACACCTCGGCACCTACGAACCGGGGAAATGTACATCCACCTAGAATACAGGCCTGAGACTGTGCCAGCATTACAGAAGACACCTACTTTCACTCTCAAGCTTGTGCAAGTGCAAGAGTAGAGCTTGCTGCATAAATCTGCTCAGGCTGCCATAAGAAAATACGATAGACTGGGTAGCTTAAATAGACATTTATTTCCTCACACTCTGGAGGCTAAGATCAAGGTGTCAGCAGGCCTGGTTATCCCCATGGCTTGCAGGTGGCTGCCGTCTTCTGCCTCTTCACATGGTCATTTCTGTCCACAGAGACCTCTGCCACACCTGTGTCCTAATCCCCTCTTCCTACAAGGACACCATTCTGACTGAATGGGGGCCTGCTCTAACGATCTCATTTTACTTTGAGTACTTCTTTGAAGGTTCTATCTCCAAATACAGTCACACTCTGATATACTGAAGTCTAGGGACCCAACCTATAAACTTTGGGGTATCCAATTCATGCATAAACATGACAGAGCCTCCTTAAACAATGCCCCCTATGCAGATGTCTTGCTTCACCTAGTCCTAGCCCTCCAAAAGTCTTGGTGACTCAAGCCATCTCAATTACTCTCAATATAAGAATGCCAACAAGAGAAAGAGCTGCATCGCACAAAAGAGCCTTTGCTTCGAGGAAGGCCTGAAGTCAGAAGACATGGCCGACCCTTCTGTACTTATACCTGGCTCATAAGATACATTCCTTTTCAATTTACCATCAGTTTTCTATACAAGGGGCACTAGGTCTCTCCAGGAATGACTAAAACACTCTTCAAGGCACTCATTAAGAGGTGTGAACTCCACTTATACCCAATGGAGCTTTTCAGACATACATCATGTTACCTGTCACACCATACTAATTAGTAACAAAGGGTGCTTCCGCCTATGCAGGCCATTTAAAATGTAAAATATGTGAGAAACAAAAACATTTTCATTCAAGAGACGCAACCCTTGGAAAATCCTACAGGTTTATATAGCCTCTGACTTCGACAACTTGAGTGTGGCTGCTCTTGTCAATTTAAACTTGGCTCTATAATTAGAAAGCAGAAGCCGGGCTCGGTGGCTCAGCCTGTAATCCCACGCCTTGGGAGGCTGAGGTGAGTGGACTCTC
>NW_007252247.1:1738259-1749346 GCF_000164805.1 Carlito syrichta | reverse complement strand
CTGCACTCCAGTCTGGGTGACAGAGTGAGACTCCAACTCAAAAAAAAAAAAATAAAAAATCAAAAGCACCCCATGCAATTAACTTGTGGCACAGCAGTACAATTTGGTACAGTTAAAAATGAAAATTTGCTAAATAACTAATCACAGGGTGTGAAATAAGTTATAAAACATCTGCAAGCCAGGCTACCACGCACCCAATAAAAAAAATAATAAATAATTTAGCATAATGCAGGTGTCATTGCATGAAAAGGAATTCACATATTACAATATTTGCAATGTAAAGCAACCAAATTTTACTACAGTTTATATGCTATCTGCTTAAAACAGAAACAAAAAGGACTGATAAAAACATAAATTAGTGATACTTATGATGAGATTATGAATTTTTATTTTCTTTATACTTTATTTTCAATGTTGAACATGAGACTTCTTGTTCATGTACATGAACATGTATATCTCAAAAACATTGCAAAACCATCCATGTAACCCATCATTGTTATTAAACAACCATGAAATCGTACACATTCTAGAAGTTTACATTTTAAAAGACTTTTATTCTTCTGTCTCATCATTTGAACACATGGCAGGATGCATAACACATTCAGTCAACAAATTACTATCTGGCTCTTTAGTAAGGCTTAAGAAAACAAAGAGCTAAAACCCTCCCCCCTATTTTCTACCCTTAAAGGGTACCATGTAAATCTCAGGCCATGTCATCACAACTGAGTTACAAATTCCTAAAAAGTGGGATGTTAGTTATAAAATAAACCAGACTGGTCCCACTAACACAAATAAAAGTAGAGAAACAAAATACATAACTTGGAAACATGGGGAAATACAAGCAACAAATTACTTTTCCTTGCTTCACTTTATGATTATATTGATACCGATGAGATTTGGGATTTCAAGATATTTTTCCTTCCCTTTTTCATTAAAAACAAGTGTAGATCTGGATTTCTGGACAGCAACACACTTTTCTAAAATATTTACAAAATAAAGCAACTATTTTTAAAGTGAGTCATTTTTCTTTAAATGAACTGTATCAGAAGCAGCCTAGCCTTTTTTTTTTGTCTTCCAGTATGCGCATGTTTGTGCAATGAAATAATTCACAAAAAGTGGCTTTACCCGCTCATAGCACTTTACTCAGTAATTGATATTTAGTAGCCCCTGCCAGTTCACCATTAAAAATGGATTATTTTATTGATCCCAACACCTTGAGACAGCCTCTCAGCTCTGCCCATGAAAACCTTCCTTCTGTTTTCTTTTTCTATCAGTTCTAAGTGTTTCACCCATCCATGTGCATTCAATCTCATATGCACTAGCAAAGTAAAGATAATTGAGTCCCAGGATGAATTTTAAACACTGCAATGAGTTCATCTTCAAGGGCCTAGGAGCTTTATGAGAACAAAAACATTTCTTTTCCTCTAACAGCAGAGGAGAAACGTAGCTGGAAAGCCAGTCTGCAAGACAGTTTGTTTCAAAGGAAGGGTTAACATCTTTCCTCACATCCAGCCATGAACTACACCAAAGAGCTCCTCACGGCATGAGATGGGAAGACACTTCACTTGATGTTGCTCAAATCCAACTTTTAAATTGCCCTTCAGAGGAATCTCGAGGCAGACAAGCCGACCTTCTACAGGGAGATCAAAGAGAAGTGGAATCATAGTGGCCAGGCCCTTTCATCTGGACGGACAACACCAGTGCCGGGGACCAGTTCCTCCTAAGGGGGGAAGATGTTGAGAGAATTACATATTAACTAAGCATCTCAGGTACCTGGCGCACGCAAGGGGTGGACACAGCCGGCCAGTCACAGACCAGAGACACACCGCGATTAACCAGACAAAGAACACAGCTGCAAACCAACCCTCCACCTTCTCTCACCAGCTTCCCTGAGCAGTTCTTTTACAAGTCCATCACACCACCAGCAGACACACATGTGTGAGGGCGGTGGTGACTCTCAGACATGCTGTTTGGCATCTCTGCAAAAAGAGCAAGTCACTTGATGCGTTTGTTCCAGTAAGCTGCAATTTCCTTTCCAACCTTCTGGGTAATTCCATGTTCACAGAGAAGAACGGTGGGATCACTCCGGACAAGTCTAGGAAACACACCTCCATCAGACCCATCACACTTTCCCTCCCTAGTCTCACCTGTGAAAACCCGCATTGTGGTTTTGTGGAGTGAGGACACACATGCGGGGGATTCAGCTGAGATCGTGACCGTGAATGCGCTTTATCTGTGAGCGACGGCAGAAATGCAGATGACCCAACTTGCCCCCCAAGAGGATCCGCATGAAGGCACAGCCACTGTGAGGATGAGGGGGCATCGCTGCCACAAACACGGGCCAGTCACCCGGGACGACGTTCTGCACTGCTTAACCACTCCATCCTTCCAAAGTGAGTCTCGACCTCATGCTTCCCCAGAAGAGGACTTGAAGGACGATTCTAAAACCTAAGTTTTATAACTAGCCATAAACAGCCCACAGTGTGAAATGCACTATCACGGAAGAGAAAATACTCTACGACACACTCACACAATACACATCGCGCATCCTGAGAACATGTGTCTCGAGATGGCATTACAATTTCTAGCACAGTGGTAACTGTTTCCACCAAATCCAATACTCATAAAGATTCCCACAGTCTGAAGTCATGTACTACTAAGGGCTTATGTGGCATGTTTAATATAGAAAGAGCAAACAGCCCATATAACCCCAAATTATTTACAGTATCTTCAAAGTAATAGAAGCCACTAAAGAGGAAAAACCTAAGGCCTAACAACACAGACATGGGAAGGTGAAGACCAAAGCTGCAGGGCGGGGTCTACGATCAGGACCCGCTCCCCAGTGAGCCAGTGGGAAAGCCCAGCTGAGATGCATGTCGTGTGCCTGCAGGAGAAAGGTCTGGAAGAGCCCCCTCCACACAGTTCCCCTGGGAATGGTGCTGTGAACGGGCAGGAAGGAAATCCTTTGCAGGGGTGGCCGTCTTGGTCGCTTCCACAGCCACTCATGCTTCGTCCCTCCTACAGGTGGTAAGCTCCTGGCTCCACCATCCCTTCGGTCTGGTGGAATCCCAGAGTCACCAGAATAGGAAGACGGACAAAGTTGGCTTAAATTTGACTTGGAATAAGTTTTCTTCGAGAATGTTAACAGCCCGGTGAGTCTCAGCTTTGCTCCAATGGTGATTCCTAACAGTCTGAGCTTGTCTGTCGCGTAGCACCCACAGCTCAAAATGTACTTGAGTCTGACACCCAGCACCTGCCTCTTTCACCAGTAACACAAACTTTGGATTACCTGAGCTTTTTCCCCATATAAAACCCACAGGTTTTGTCTTCGGCATTTTTTAAACAGCTCAGTTTGAGAAAGGTGAGTCATTCCAGAAAGGTGACACAGTGAGCCAAGTTGTTCAGAAAGCCCATGGGGCCAATGCCACGGCAGACACTGGCCAGGATGCAAGACAGTGACAGTCCATGTCCAGAGACTGATGGATCTACAGGCACCACCTTCCACAAGATACCCTGTTTCAAATCAGAGCTGACCACGAAGCATGTAGGAAAATGTTTACTCACTGGAAGTGATACTTCACAGTGTTTTTTCATTTTTTCCAAAACATATGTGGTAAACTTACAAAGCTTTCTGAAAAATAATTTACCTTCACTTCATTTCAGAGAAGCACATTCCATGAAGTTACGGTTTCTGATGAACAGACCAGTGAGGAAAAAAATGTCGAGTAAGGCCATTTCTACAAAAGCATCTTAAATGGAAAACACCACAAAGTTTCTGAAACTGCCTTTTAAGAGGGCATGTATCTGCATGAGTGTTAAAATTCTTCATTAATAGGAATAAAATCTATTTATTACCAGCTATAATTTTAAAACTAAGTCAGATGCTGCCAAAGTGGAGTCGTTATCACGCCACTTCTGGTGAATAACTTTGAACAACCAACGCTAACTCTGAACACACTAGGAAAGTCAACGTAAGCACAACAAAGCAGTAATATAATTTCATCTCAGCTCCTCAGAATGTAACTCTTAGCCCACAATCACATTCACATCACAGAATTCTTTTTGTGTTCTTCTAGCTACGGGAATAAAATAAACCACTTAGATGACAGTCAAGTATCTACAAAATATCTAACAGCAAAAATTCCCAGTGGAAATGTGGCAGATATACAAGAGCAAAATATGAAGCAGGATGGAAAATGGCTAACATGAGGGCGTTTAGAGGCCCTTTCTAGACTAAATCATATGGCTGTGAGGAAGGAGGTCTTGGTGGGGACCCTTGGCATACAGGTCTCATATTCATTGTGAGATGCTGAGGGCCAGGTGCTCGATGAAGACTTAAAAAAAAATACATGTCTGCACTGGGCACACAAAAGGTCACTACTATCATATAATTGGGGGTAAAAAAGATGGAATTCTTCACTGCAAAAGCTGCTTTGATTTTTTCTTCTTTTTGAGGGGGTAGACGGAGGCAGGGAAGAGAGAAAATATTCTGTTTTGTTCTTCAAGTTTCTGTTTTTGTTAGACTGGTTCCAGAAATCCTAGTCTCCCCCTAGGGACCTCCAGCTTAGTTTAGCCTGTCACCATCTTCAATTACTGAAGTCACATAGGTTAGACTGGTCCACGTGAGAAAAACAGTCACTGGATGCTTTGCAACCCACGCCCTCCTTCCCTAGCACACACATGTTCTTCAACGACTGAAGTCTTCCTTTGATTTCTCGCTTTCAACTTGAGCTGCTAGTGACATCACAACTGAGTGATAGCTGGGGGGGACGCACGGACTACAGCTTTTCCTCCCAGTTCTTGAGACCAAGGACTAGTCCTGCAAGCCCGGCTTGCTGTGGAGCCCACTGAAAGTCAATCTGACAGCCTTCAGCATGAGGGACATGGGGGTGAGGGGGGTCACAGCCACTTCTGTCCCCTCAGAGGCAGACAGCATCTATCACACTCCTGAATCTCTGTGTGTGCTGGGAACCTAACCTTGTTTCTTGGACTGTGCACTCATTTATTTACTGAGATGTAAAGCATTCTCTGCAATTGGCTTATGCAAGTTCCACAGTCAATAGATTACAAAACATTTCACTTTTGATTTCACTGCATTAACAGTTCCAAAAAGAGTCATTATATGCATCTTGAAAAAAAAATCTGTAACTTTACCCAAGCAGCTATCAGATGCAGGAAAAGGCGCATGCCCAGAGTCCCCGCTACTCAGGAGGCTGAGGTGGGAGGAGCCATGGTCGTGCCACTTCACTCCAGTCTAGATGACAGAGTGAGACCCCCCAACTCAAAAATAAGACAAGAAAACAGCACTCTACAGCAAATTCAAGCTGATACAACCAGAATTGGAGCCTGTCTCCAAGTCAGCTTTTCACACAAAGGAAGGTCTGGGCTTGCAGAGCCACTAAGAAGACTCTCCCAAAGAGAATACGGCGGCAGGAAACACACACACTTTTCTGTATTATACTGACATTCTCCTATTTCATTTGGATTTTCAAACTTGGGTTCATGAGACACACTGGTATGTGGTTTTCACGTCTTACACATCCGTGCTAGATCTTGGTATCATGGTTAACGCTGGTCTCATAAAACCAGTTGGGAAGTGGTCTCTTTTGCTCTCCCTTGAAAGGACGAATATGAGATTGGTATTACTACTTCCTTAAGAGTTTAATAAAACTCAACAGTACAGATATATGAACTTGACTATTTCTTTGAGACTTCTAATTTTCAATTTCTTTAGATTAAATTGGTAAAATCTGAAAGGAAATTTGCTCGTTCTATATAAACTGTCAAATATGTCAGCATAAAATGTTAGTTAATATCCTCTTATCCACTTGGAGCATTTGTAGATCTGTAGCAACAGGCCCTTTTTTATTTCCATTATCTGTCATTTGGGTTTTCTCCTTTTATCCCCTGATGGGTCTAGCTAGAAAGCTTTAAAATTTTTACAAATCTTTCCAAAGATGTAAGTTTCGGCTTTTATTAATATCTCCATTTTACCATTTTCTGCCTCTCTGACACCTGGTCTTATTTGGAATGTTCCTTCTTTCTACCTTCTTTAAGGTCTAGTTTGCCATGTGTTTACATAGACACACCACCTGTACAGCTAGTGCTTACAAATAGCATGTCTTTTACGCTGTACTGAAGGCTGTGATTGGGCACTGTGTTCTTGCAGTGTGTCCACTTCCAACTTTTATTCCAAGTCTTTATTTTTTATTTTATTTTTCTTTTCTTCTTCTTCCCTTTTTCTTTCTTTCTTTCTCTCTCTTTTTTTTTTTTATTAAAAATCAGCTCCAGAACAGTTAGCTCATCTTCTGCATTTATCCACTGACATCAAGGTAATCCAAGTCTTTATTTAGTCCACTGATGTTTAAAGTAATTACTGACATGACTGTGTGAGCTGACCATCTTGCTATTTATGTTCTCCTTGCCTCATCTGCTATTTTTCCTTTTGTTTCCCTTTCCTGCCTTCCTTCGGATAAATCATGTATGTTTGCTCTTTTGTTTATTCACTATTTTGTTCTTTTAGCTACTCATTCCTGTTGATTTTTCTTTCATAAATCAACAGGAATGAGCAGGGATGTAGCAATTTCGATCTACGTTCCCAACTTATCGATCTCTTGAGAGTGAATATATGATCACTGGACAGCATGATGGCCTTACAGCTGTATGATTTTCTCCACGGCCTCCCCACACCCCACCCTTTTTCATCTGACCTTATTTTACAGTAGGCCAATGCCTCCAAAAACACACGGCCTGGGGTCTGTTAGACTGATACAGTAAACACAACAGGAAACTCAACAGCCCCCAGTTTGCTTGTTTTCAGTGGGCCCCATTCCCAAACTCTACAATGACACAGAAATTGTCTTGTGAGCACCACACATCCACAGGGTTGCTGGAGAAGCTGCCCTAAGCCGGGCACAGAAACCTTGGATGGTCCCTTATCCTGGGCAATCTTAAAATGTATTCATAATTGTTGGCACAAAATGTCCCAGTATGTGAAAAATGCCGGATGAAAGGAAAAGGAACTGGTAGATGAGAAGATGCCCAAAGGCAGGTGGGCCTTCTGGAGGCTCAGCTCAACGCGGACAGGTAGACTGCACTGTCAGGCATGGGCGGAGAAGACCACGGCATGGGCTAGTGGGTCAGGGCGTCTCCAAGCACCTTTGGAAGGGCACAGGTGATCCCAGCTAGACTGTGATATTAGGACAGCAAGTGTTTAAGTTGCTTCTTGGGGGTGTGGACTACATTTTCCCCTAGTATACAAATACAGACACCTGTCTAAAAGGTTATATATATTATAAACTAAAAAGAAAGCAACACAAGCCCAGCACGCACCACAGTGCTCCAAGCACAAACATGATCTACTTCCTAATTCTAGATGGCAGCCGGTCTAGTGGGTTATAAACTGGCCACATTTCCCCTCTAACCTATATTCTATCATTTGACATATGTGGAGCAGAAGCCCAGCCTCCTTTCCAGAGTGCCGGGTCTGAAGAGACTCCTGGCAGACACATCTGTCCACAGTGACATGATTAGGTGCCTTGTGTCTTCTCTTCATAATGAGATCTTATACTCCTGAAGGGCAGAGACTTCCTTGTAAACTTTGTTTATATCTGCACAGCACCGATCAGTTATGTAACCTACAGTGCACAGAGTAATCACCCACTAAAAAGTTATGGCATATCTAATACCTAGAAAGCCAGGTAAAGACCATGGCACATGAGTAGCTACCTCTGTGGGTGGCCATGGATTGAGCAGCAGAGGTTAGGAACAGAATAAACAGAAGCAGGTCGCTCTTTCAGGGCTGAAAATCCGGTTCATGTCAATCCCACCAGTCAACGAAACGGGGCTCCACTCACGTCTACAAGTCAGAAGTTACTCCACATTCTGATGGCCACTCAAAATCTCACTCGAGCCATCTGGCCAAGCCCCTCAACTTAAAGAAAATAAGCCATTTGTTGAAAGTCAGCAATCTCATTAATCGCAATACGTACTCACAAAGAGACAGTATCAGACCTTATTTGGATGCTAGCCAGAACTCACTTAAACAGTCGAGCACCAGGAAAAAAAATTGAAAAAAGAGAGAGAAAGCAAAGAAGGCCACATAATGTTACTGGACATTAACAAGAAATCAGCTGCAGGAAATCAGCAATTAATAATTGAAGTCTCCTGATAGCAGTTACCGTACCTCTGCGTACACTTAAATACTAATCTCACCTATGTGAAATCATCCTGAATTCAAAAAAGTAAACATTATATTAGATGTTTCTATTATCCAATACCGTGTAAACTAGAAAGCATTAGGTTCCACTATTGATAATTTACAATACCACAATTTAATTTCAAGGCAAATATTCTGGATTTCAAAATTAAAATAAACATATGTGATCTGAGAATTACTTCCAGAGCTTTCAAAGTGGAATCATAACTTTGCTTAGATGCCAAAACATGGCTAAAAACTGGTGCAAAGATGAGAAAGTCTCTAAACTACAGGGAGTTCAGAGTCTAAGGGCAACACAGCGTTAATCATTTGATTCAGATGACACCGACCAGTGTCTTACCCCTGACATCAGGCATTCCCTCTCAAAGCAAAATTAATGAACAAACCAGAACTCTTTTATCGCCTTCTGTGGTGAAACAGTTGTCCACTCAAGAGGATGAAACAGGAGGAGATTAAGCAAGTCTATACCATAAACCACTGCTCCTAATCAAAAGCTGTAAAACAAACACCATTCTTATGTTACAATCAATCACCACTCTTTAAATGGATAATGAATAAATATAATGACTCATAAAAATAGTCATCTCTGTATTACAGTTTGTCTTCCCCTCCTAACAGGTTACAAATTCTCTAAGGGTTAGAAGGATAGTTTTTAGACACAAGGCAATTCACAAAATTCACAGTGAATCAACATTTTCTAATTAAAATTAGGCACATGGGTACGGCTTTTTAAGTCCATAACTAATTTGGAAAAGCAATTTGGATGAAATACATGGTGAGGATGTGGGACAACACGGTTCAACAAACAGTCAAAGCAAATTTCATGTATAACTCTGCTAATAAAAACCAGAGCACTGTACTTCCAAAGAGATCCCAAGTTCAACTACCTTCACTCCTGCCTGTTCCAAGCAACCATCACTTCTCACCACGGAACCCTTTCAACAACCTCCTACTGACCTATTTGCTCATGCTTCCCTGTTTGCCATCCCTTCTCATCATGGGCTCACAAAGCAGCGTGTATCTGAACGAGTCCATTCCTGCAGCCTTCCAATATATTTAGATCATCGAGATGGGCAAATAAAAAAGAATATTTTCTAACTTTAAAATTCAATTCTAAACTATTGTTCCTTAAACAACTGATTGTTTAAAGCAAAAACAACAACAATGTACCTTAGCCTTTACAACACAGAGAAGGAAAATCCATGACAACCAGCGTACAAAGACCTGAAAGGGATAAATGGAAGTTCACTGTGCAGAAGTTCTTGCATCATCTGTGACATCACAGAATACCATTTCAAAAGAGATCACAGGAAGTTAAAGACAAATATTATAAGTCCTACAGTCACACTGCCCAATGTGCTAGCAACTACCTCCAAGTGGCTATTTATATTTAAATTATTTCAAATTAAATATAATTACATACCCAGTTCCCTCAGGTGCAGGAGCCACTTTATCAAGTGCTCAACAGCTAAATGTGGTAAAGGACAGCACAGCCATATTCAACAGCACATTTTTTTTTTTTTTTTAAGAAAGCAGTATTTATTGAGAGGACAGAAAAACTCCCACAGTGGGAGGGGACCCGAAGGGGTTGCCCGATGGTACATCTTGTCACTGCTGGAATTTCTTACAAACTTTACTCTCCTAGACCAACTACTTTTAAAAGGTAACACTAATGAGGCAACAGTAGTTATAAAACAGAATCATAAGAGCACACACTTCAAAAGAAGGCAGGTATTAGGAAAAAGAAAGAAGAATGGAAGTTACTAATGGAAAACAATAGGCAAAATGGTAGACAACACTTATCCATATTGGTGAACACATTAAGTATAATATTTCAAATAAAAAGTATAGACTAACATACTAACTAACTGTATCCTGGTTCCAAAGAACACACTTCAAAAACAAAGATATAAGGTAAAAGGATGAAAAAAATGTACATAAAAACAACAAGAAAGCTGGCAGCATGAATATCCACATTGACTTCAGAATAAGAAAAACGACCAGGAATAGAGAGGGCCATTTCATAGAGCTACAGCCCATCAGGAGGATATAACAAGCCTACACGATTATGCACCTACTAACAAATCCTCACGACACATACGGCAAAAATCGACAGAACCCAAAGGAGAAAAGAGACACATCCACAACGCAAGTGACAGATTTCAAGACTTCATTTTCAGTGATTGGTTGAACAAGGAAAGAAAGTCAGAGAAGTTACCTAAGGCCTGAACAACACACCCAACCAGACCCCACTGACATTTATAGAAAATGGCACACAACAGCAAAACATCTGACTTTTGCAAATGCACATGAAACATCTGTTACTACAGAGCACAGTTAAAAATTAAACAACACATTTCTGAAGAGTCCATTGGTCAAAGAAAGAATCCAATAGAAATTAAAACATTTAAAATATCCAAATATTTAAAACGAATGATAAAAAAATCAAAACTTGAGGAATGCAGCTTAAGCATTGCTTAGAGGGCAACTTAGAGCTTTGAATTCTTATGTTACAAAACAAGAAAAGCTAAATATCAATGACCAATGTGGTGTCTACCTTGGAAAGTTAGAAAAGATAAATTTATTAAAAAATAAGAACAGAAAACAGTAAAATCTAAAACTAAAAAAACCAGAAGTCCAACAAAAGTAAAAACTGGTCTTTGACAAGAATGATACAATGGACAGAACCTGCATTGAGACTGATCTAGAAAGAGGAAGGAAGGGCAGCAGCAAAACAGGGTTTTAAAAAAGACAGCGGAATAGGGTCTTCGTGACCTGCCCTATAGATTTTTTTCTTTTCTTTTTTTTTTGAGTTGGAGTCTCGCTCTGTTGCCCAGACTGGAGCGCAGCGGCCGCTCCCGGCCACCGC
>NW_007252247.1:1729061-1738036 GCF_000164805.1 Carlito syrichta | reverse complement strand
ATCCACTCACCTCAGCCTCCCAAAGGCGCGGGGTTACAGGCTGAGCCACCGAGCCCAGCCTGCCCTATAGATTTTAAAAAGAAAACAGAATACTAAGAGGATTATAAATCATTTTTGCCAATAAATCTAACAGCTTAGATGAAAAAGACAAATTCTTTGAAAGACTTGCCAAAACTGAGTCATAAAGAAATAGAAAATCTGCATAGTGTTGTATCTACTTTTAAGTTGAGCAAGTCATAACCTTCCCACAAAAAAAATTACAGGCCCAGATGTTATCAAACATTTAAGTAAAAAATAGTACCATTCCTAAGCAAGCAATTTCACTTATTTAGTATTTACTTATTGATTTAGAGTCAGGGTCTCACTCTGTTACCCAGGCTAGAGTGCAGTGGCATGATCACAGCTCACAGCAGCCTCGATCTCCTGGGCTCAAGTGATCCTTCCCCCTTAGCCTCCCGAGTATCTGGGAGTATAGGTGAGTGCCACCATGCCTGGCTAATTTTTTGATTTTTTTTGCCAAGATGAGGTCTTGTTGTGTTGCCCAGACTGGTCTCGAGCTCCTGGGCTCAAGCAATCCTCCCACCTCAGCCTTATGAGTAGCTGGGACTATAAGGACGTGTCACTGCTCCTGGCTAATTTTTTTATTCTTCGTAGAGACAGGGTCTCCCTGTGTTGTTCAAGCTGGTCTTGAACTCCTATGCTCAAGTGATCCTCCTGCCTCAGTCTCTCAAAGCACGGGGATTATAGGTGTGAGCCACCATGCCTGGCCCTCAACTCTTTATGTGGCCAGAACTGCTCTGATAAGAAAGCATGAAATATTTCTCTGCATATAGAAATAATGCTAGGATTATAGATACAGAGAGAGAGAGAGAGAGAGAGAGAGAGAGAGAGAGAGATGTACGCATGTGTTTATTTCTCAAAACAAGTAGCATGCGTCACAGGCAAGCAAGATTCTAAAAAATCCTTGGGCCACAAGAGCTAATAAGTGTGTTCAGCAAAGTCACAGAATACAAAATAAATTTTAAAAAAGCTCCTGTATCACTAGTGAATAAATGAAAATTGAAACTAAAAGCACATTTAAAAAAAAAATCAAAACACATTAAAACTTACAGATAGGATTGCCTGAGCCTGCGGGTTCGAGACCCGCCTGGGCACTTGGCGAGACCTCATCTCTACAATAAATCAAAATGAGCCGGGCATGGTAGTGCGCACCTGTAGTTCCAGCTACTCGGAAGGCTGAGGCGGAAGGATCGCCAGAGCCCAGCAGGTTGAGGCTGCGGTGGCCGGGAGCGGCCACTGCACTCCAGTCTGGGCGACAATGAGATTCCAACTCAAAAAAAAAACAAAGAATATGTTTTAAAAACTTGCCAAAAAAATTACAAAACATGTTGAGATATATTAAAGACAACAAAAACAGAGCTATATACTACAATCACAGATCAAGACTCAAAATCATGAAATCTCTCTGCAGATAGATCTATGGATAGAATGCAATCCCAACCAAAAATCACAGACTTTTTTCGTACAAATTAATACAGTTATGCCAAATGGAAATACAAATGACCAAGAAGAGCCTAAACAGTTTTGAAAAGGGGCAAACTTGGAGGACTTCTACTACCGGACATGAAGATAATATAAAGCTCGGCCGACCTCGGGTGCAAATTGGGCATCCTGAGAACTTCCAGGGTCACCTCTAGGCCAGGAATCCCTGGGACAGCTACTCAGCCCACACTGGAGGGCGGTTCACCCAGGGAGGACTCTGCACGGGGCCCTTTCAGCAGGAAGTGCAGGGGCAGGAGGAAGGTGAGCTCTCCCGCTCTGCAACCTCTCCCGAGCGGCTGGCGCGCCCATAAACAGCAAGGCTGGCTTCAGGGGTCCAACTGCTCATGCAGAGCCTCAGCCGCTCAGGAAAGTGACAGGGGCCACTGGGGGGGCAAATGCCCTTATTTACAAGTAGCCAGGACACAGCTGGGCATCTTCGTTCCTGGGAAACTCACCAGAGACTGTCACAAAGAAAACAGAGGCTCCCAAGCGTCTAGCACGTAGAGATCCACACTTCTGTCTGTATCAACGAGGTGATGCTCACCTGAGTTCCAGATGTGTCCTGGTTTAAATACTACCCAGCTGAGGAGGGTGAAGTGCCCACGAGGGCCCTTAGAGAGTGTCATAGAAGAGGACAGGGCACTGGAGAAACAATTCAAGCAAGGCTGCCTGGACAGGGAAAGGGGTGGATGGAAAGATGGCTGGGGGAGGACTCCAGTGAGCCCTGGCGGGGTTTCGAAGCCCCTGGCACTGAGGAAGTCCTGCCTCCCATTCCAGTCCCTGGGTGGAACTTCTTTGTCCCAGCTTCCTCCTCAGTCCTACCTGGGCTCCCGAGAGCGACTGGGAGTGGTCCGCTCTGGTCGTCCTGGCAGACCTGTCGCTCAGGCTTGGCGTCTTCATGATGAGCACCACAGCTCCCCTGAGCTTGGAGAGTTTGAGGTTCGTAAACACCATGGCACGTGGTGACATACATGTGGGAGTATGTGCACCAGGCAGCCACCTCAGCTCTTGGATCTGATCATTGCTTCCCCCACTCTGTCCTCCCACTTGCCAGGGCCCACATGTCAACAGAGAGTGGACCCTGACTTCCCCCACACCCCGCCTTTGGGGAATACGTCAGCCTTCCAACCTTGTGCAACTGCTGAAGAACTCCACTACCACTCGTTCTTAATGTTGCAGACTCACACATGTATATGGGAGGATGCAGCTAAGCCCAGCCCCATCCACAAACCAAAGATTCCTCTTCAATACCCATCAGCCGAAGTCCTTCTCTCTCCTTCTGCAGTCTGGCCAAGGGCCAAGTCTGGAACACATCACGGAAAGCCCTCCTTTCCTGGTTCTCACTGCCACATCCCCTGTCCTTGTCACGAGTGCTGGACACATGGATGTCAATAAGGCAAGGACTCACGGATGAAGTTTAACAATGCTTTACTTACACGATCACACTCATATTCCAAGGCCCTGGGCAAGCCAAAGTAAGTCACCAACCACAATGGCCATAGGTCTGTATTACGGGGTTCTCGGTCCGCGTCCCTTGACGGTAGAGAGCAGGGTCATCTGGTGGGCCACGGTAGCTGGACCAGCTCTGTGAGATTCTCCACGTTTCCTCAGACAGCACTTTGGGTGAAGAGCACAGTGGCGTGGTGGGGACCTGACACTCTTCTTACAGGGATTTTCATTGGGGCATTTCACCCAACTCCCTCACAGCAAAACATGTTTATTTCATTAGTTTGTTCACAGGTCTTCGACCTTTTAGTCAGAACATGTTTTCCAACAGTATGTCAAGACAAAAGAGTGTTACATCGTCTTATCAATGCACACAGGAACGCAAAATTGTAAACATAAAGATGGACTCACTTGTGCTCAAGACACATGGGCATGTCTTTTTATACCTTTTTATAGAAGAGGACAGGGCACTGGAGAGACAATTCCAGCAAGGCTGCCTGGACAGGGAAAGGGGTGGATGGAAAGGTGGCTGGGGGAGGACTCCAGTGAGCCCTGGCTGGGGTTCCCAAGCCCCTGGCACTAAGGAAGCCCTGCCTCCCATTCCAACCCCTGGGCGGGGCTTCTTTGCCCTGGCTTCCTCCTGAGCCCAGTCCCTTCGTTTTTCTCTCCTCAGTCACTTACTGGCCAAGGCCCTCCCTCACGCTACTGATCTTATAACCTAAAGCCCACGCCATTGTTTTCGCCAGAGTAAATGCCATTTGCTGCCCAGCGCTGGGAGACACACAGATGCGCCCATCCCACCCCACAGCTGCCTTGGCAGAGACACTCTCCTAAAAAACAACGCCGGCCCAAAAGTTAAAAACACAGCAGTGCTGCTGCACGCACATGATGTGGGCACTGCTTGCACGGGGGTTTGAGGAAACCTTCTCAGAGGGTGAGAAGGGCTCCGGAAGGGACAGGAACATTCTCAACGGAAGCAAAATCAAATGTTCTGAGAGGAACCTGCCAGGGACAGGTACCAACATGTGAGACTTCTGCCCACGCCCCTCAGATGACTTAGGACGCGGTTTACAGAAAATCCATTTTGAAGCTCAGAGATCTGAATCAAATCGCCACCCTGTTCCCCACTTGAGAGCACAGCATGAAGCAAAGAGTGGAGCCATCATCCTGTATGGCTGCCAGGTAGCGCTCAATCCTCCAAGAGGGGAGAGGCACAAAGGCTCTAAATCAGCGCTTTCTTTTTGCAATCAAAACCCGAACAGACCAAACTTCTAGAAATGATAAACAACAGGGCCACGAGTCTCACTTAAAATCACAGCTGCCAGTATAGGCATCTCCCTCAATATGACGGAAAACGTAGCTTATGGTGAAAGTCAAGAAACACAACCACTCTCCTCCTCTTCTCTGTTCCATACCTCCCTGAAAAAAAATTCCGCAGATCCCTACTCAACTGAAAGCATGGAAGATTCACTTCAAAAGTAAGGTTTAAGACAGAGAGAGAGTGGAAAAACAAAAAACAAAAAACCCAATGAAAGCTGGGAATGTAAATACAGAAGCGGAGATATGCAAAATCATTTTGGAAATGCTTACAAAGGAGCTCTCCTAACCCGCACATTTAAAAAATGTGAGCCTACGGTGCCCAGCCTGAAATGAACAACATACTGAAGTCTGGTGTCAATTTAAATGCATTGAACACCAGAAAAATGCCCCCAACCAAGGCTTCAAACTTGTACAGCACATTTCCACTCAACCCAACTAGATTGCCTGTCACATCTGACACGGCTCGTCAAAAGTTATCCTTCACTGCTCATGGGCAACATCGAGGGTCAAAAGACCAAGTACAATGGTCCAGCCCATCCCCATTTTTTCCTTCAGAGTAGCAGATATTGAACTCTAAAATGACAAGACAGAGCAGCTTGAAACGGCTGCCAAGGAAGCGGAAGCTGTCCAGGGCCGCTGATCTGAAGGAGAAAAACTAGCCGACGTGTGCGTGTCAGGGCTGAGGATTAGACTGACAGTCTCGCACAAAGGAGCTGCGGAGAGCACAGGGACATCCAAGGGACCTCAGGTTCTGGCAGCAAAATCAGCACCCCGGCTTGCAAACCCTCCCGATGATCACTAGCAAACACTAGGCCGCACTTTCTAAACAGCACGTGATGATCAGGTGTGGGGTAAAGATGGGTTTTTTCCTCTAGAAGATATTCTTTTAAAAAGCCCACATGGAGCCTGCAAAACAAAATCCTGACACATGACACAACACGGGCAAACCTCAGGACATTATGCTGAGAGAAATAAGCCAGTCGCAAAAGACAAATATCAGACAATTCCACTTCTGCGAGGTCCCCGGAGTAGTCAGATTCGCAGAGGCAGAAAGTAGAATGGTGGGTTCTGGAGGAGGCGGAATGAGGCGTTAGCGCTTAGTGGGTGTGGAGTTTCAGCTTGGGAAGATGAAAGAAGCTCCGGGCAAGGGTGGGTGATGGCTGCACAACAACGTGAATGCCTCGAACGCCACTGAACTGTGCACTTCAAGCGGTTAAGACAGGACATTTTATGTTCTGTGCATCTTACCACAATTTTTTAGAAAAGCGCTTGTTTACCATGAAGTAGTCAAGCAGTGGGCACTCATCATTTCTTTCAGCTGTGTTCCTGTACACACAAAAGTCATCCAGGCTTCTAGTGGGAGGAGAAAATCAGGCAGAACCTACACTTGTGCACCAGGGATCTCGAGACATTGTGTGATGCCGGGTAGAAGCGTGACAAAGGCACAAAGAGACGGACCAAGCAGTCTGCGCCACCAGCTTCCCTCCAAGATGCGTGTGTGTGTGTAGCGAGAGTGGCCTTTAGGAGGTCATCCTCAATAAGACCAGGGGCCCAGGTCTTGGGACCCCATCGTCTTCCAGGCCTTGACTCCTGACTGCCCTCTAGGAGGGCTCGAGCCTTCGGTGAGATGCTTCCCCGATGAGGGCAGCAGCAAAGGGTATGCCTGGGAGCCCCCTGGAGCTGCGGTCTGAAGCACAGAGTTTTCAGTATTGAGTGTCATTGAGTATCTCCAATCTCATTGTATGCCCAGGACGTTAGTTGTTGCGCAGCTGGTTAATGGCACGCTGAACCTTGAGGAGAGTGTGATTTAAGTGGTACATATTTTAGACCTTTTTATTAGAAATTGGCATTTTTTTATAAAGTGAGATTAAAAACAGACATAACTTTCAAGACAGATGATGACACTTCAATGACAGGTTTTGGGGGCTCAGCCCAACTGTACTCCTGACCCCGGTAGGCAGCAACCTTCTTGGAGGTGGGAGACTCATGGGACAAGCCAGATGCAGGCTTTCCCCTGTCCCCGGTAAAACAATTCAGAAACTTGAGGAAGGGGGCACTATCCCCAGAAAGGAGGGGCCCAAGCGAGATCAAGTCCACCTTGGCAAGGTGAACAGGTGCCCAGACCGATGTGTGGTAGTCAAATCGCAGGCAAAATGTGGATCAAACATGCTTCCCCTGGTTTGTCTGGTTTTGTTTTTTTGGCTTTAATAATAAGGTGGCAAAGAGCATTTGTATCCATTTGATTACCTCAAAATGGCTCTCTTGGTTTTATTCTTCGAACCAGCCCTCAGGCCTCATCCCTTCACTGGTAGACCCAAGACATTAAAGAAGCTTCTATCTGCACTCAAACCTCAGTCAGACCCCGCAGGCCCTGGCTAGTCACCCCGGACCTGTTATTCCAAAAACCGCTTGTAGCATGGTTTCCCTATGTCAGTGTGAACGGGGATTAAAAGACGAAATGATGACAATATTTTAGGCAGACCAGCCCCTAAAGGTCTGCAATAATGTGTCTGAACGTGCATAGTATGGTGGGTGACCATTTTAAGCAAAGACCAAACAGTGTTACAGGGTGTCGCTGCAGCCTTGACCAGAATCACGCAGGGCGAGCGCCTCACTGCTCAGGAAGGACCCACGGGTCTGCATCGAGTGAGAGGGACTGAGCGGGCAGAGTTTGTGTGCGTGTCCTGGGCAGCCTGGTGCCGAAAGCAGAGCTCCCCGAATAAAACGAGGTGTTTTGTTGTTGTTGTTGTTGTTGTTTTTTGAGTTGGAGTCTCACTCCCTCGCCCAGACTGGAGTGCAGTGGCCGCTCCCGGCCCCCGCAGCCTTGACCCGCTGGGCTCCGGTGATCGTTCCGCCTCAGCCTTCCAAGGAGCCGGAACTACAGGCACGCGCTACCACGCCCGGCTGATTTTTTTATTAATTGTAGAGATGAGGTCTCGCCAAGTTGCCCAGGCAGGTCTCGAACCCGCAGGCTCAGGCAATCCACTCACCTCAGCCTCCCAAAGGCGCGGGAGTACAGGCTGAGCCACCGAGCCCAGCGTGTTTTGTTTTTTTCTGGACTCACCTATACTGTCATTCCAAAACAGTGCAATGGTTAAGGACTCGACCTTGCCCATGGTTAGAAGCTGAAAGTTGCTGGCTAGGCTTTGTGATGAGCATGGTTCCTTCTCGACATTGTTCACCTCCATGTGGGGTCACTGTCCAGAAGGGACATGGAGGCAAGAACACTCTCCTCGAGGCTCAGCGTGCCATTAACCAGCTGCGCAACAACTAACATCCTGGGCATAAAATGAGATTGGAGATAAAACATTTTCACTCAATACTGAAAACTCTGTGCTTCAGACCGCAGCCCCAGGGGGCTCCCAGGCATACCCTTTGCTGCTGCCCTTACCGGGGGAGCATCTCACCTAAGGCTAGAGCCCTCCTAGAGGGCAGTCAGGAGTCAAGGCCTGGAAGACGATGGGGTCCCAAGACCTGGGCCCCTGGGCTTATTGAGGATGATCTCCTAAAGGCCACTCTAGCTCCACGCTCCCTGCAGGACGAGCTAAGACTTCAATTGCACCCAGGTCACAGTGCAAGACTTGCTTCTCCCTTCCCCAGTCCTGCAGTTTGCATGTCCACACAGGGTGCATCTCAGGAACGCTCCTCTCCAGTTATCTGCATGCAACTCTGCATTTGACTCTATCTCCAGAGCACTCTAAGACAAGTACTTTTACTTCTATGACTTGATGTATCCATCCATCCATTCATTCATTACTGTTTGCACTATGAAGACTGCAAAATAAAACATATCTAAAGGCTTAGAAACCAAAGTCTAAGGCAGAATCAGAGACATACACTACTGCCTATCACCCTGTTGGCTGGAACTTTTACATGTATCCATTTATTCATTCAACAAGTACTTCCTGAGTGCATGCTTTGGGCCAGATGCTGCCTAGGCCCTGGGGATGCAGCAGTGAGCCAAACACTTGATATTTGGCTTGATGGAGGCTGCATTCTAGTAGGAGACAGAGGCCAGGAAATCAACACATTATATGCTAGATGAGGGCTTTGCAACTTTTTTCCTGAAAAGTCAAATACTACACATATTTTAGACTTGCAGGTCAGACTGTCTTTTGTTCCCACGATGCCACTCTGCTATTGTAGAGAAAAGGAGCCATATAAAATCAAATGCTTATGACTGTGTGCAAACACAATTGTATCTGCCAAACAGGTGGTCTGCCTGAGAGTCAAAGTTGGTCAACCCTGTTCGACATAAGCAAAAGCTGAGCAAGCAAAAAAGACCAGAGGTGTGATGGTGGGAATGAGGAATCGCTCCAGCGTGGGGGCAGAGAACTGAGGGGAAAGTGGAGGGACGGAAGTCAAGCGTTCCAGGCCGTTTCCAGTACACACAAAGGCCCTGGGGTGGGGCATAGTTGGCAAGTTCTACAACAGCCAAGACAGTATGACTGGAGTAGAGTGGACAGGGGAACTGGAGGAGATAATTTGAGAGAGGAAGGATTGGGAGGTCAACTGGCAGATCACATGGGGCCTGCAGGCTGTTTCAAGGCCGTGGGTGTGAATACAATGACAGTGATATTTACAAAAAAAGGGAGGGAATTGCTACAGATTGCAATATCTTGAATAATCGATATATTCTTTTTTTTTTTTTTTTTTGAGTTGGAGTC
>NW_007252247.1:1699849-1728731 GCF_000164805.1 Carlito syrichta | reverse complement strand
ATCCACTCACCTCGGCCTCCCAAAGCGCAGGATTACAGGTTGAGCCACCGAGCCCGGCCGATAATCAATATATTCTAATATAGGCCAGGCTCAGTGGCTCAGCCTCTAATTCCAGCACTTTGGGAGGCCGAGACGAGTGAACTGCCTGAGCCCATGGGTTCGAGACCAGCCCGGGCAACTGGGCGAGACCTCATCTCTACAATAAATAAAAAATTAGCTGGGCGTAGTAGGCGCGCCTGTAGTTCCGGCTACTTGGGTTGAGGCGAGAGGATCGCCAGAGACCCGCAGGTCGACGCTGTGGTGGTCGTGAGCATGCCACTGTACGCCAGTCTGGGTAACAGTGAGATTCCAACTCAAAAAAAAAAAAAATATATATATATATATATATATTTTTTTTAATGTTAAAATATTTTCAAATATTCTAAGTCTTGGAGAAATCCTAATTCAACTCTAGATTATATGGTCTCGCTAACTGGGATATGTAGACTAAAACATAGTCCAAAATAGTCCCAACAATAGTTTACCAGATTTTAAAACGCCTCCACAGCAAAAATATCAGGACCTGCCTGCAGCTTTCCGCTCGCCTCCTCTGCTTTTCAGCAGCAAACCCCACACGACCCAGAACTCCCTTGGCGTCTCGGCGCCTCCACGATTCCCTCCTCCTTCCCGTGGCCGAGCCCCCGGGCCTTCTTCGAGAGGCCTTGCTCTGGTGGCAGCTCCACGGTCACCCTCTCCCGGAAGTCATCGCATCCTTCCTCCTCTCCCGTGACCCTCTAACGCTGTGCACATCAGTCAGGGAAAGGGCTTCGACCAGTCTCCCTCCTCGGGCTGAGTCCTGAGCGAGCAGGGGCCAGGTCTTCCTCATTCTGGTCCTGAATGAAAGTCTCAGCTGAAAGCCCCAAACCTGACGTCCGCAGCATTCAGTTCATCATCCCCTAGCAGGAGGCGTGCAAAGCAGTGGGTTATCCCCACAAAGCGGAGACACTAGCACCGCTCTGAATTCTTTTTCACATGGGTGGTGACATCCACCACCTTCTGGCTGCCCCACAGAGCTCCACCATCCAGCCTGGGGGGGAAATCTGGATGATGCCAGAAGACTCTACTGCCCAGAGAAAAAGGTGTGGGCGAGGACAGCTCTGAACAACCTCCTTCCGTACTGTGCCTCTCATTTGCCTCTAGGAATCTTGTCCCACGTGGGTCATCGCTGTGGCCACAAGCACAGTCCTGCCCTGTGGTAGCCACTCAGCCCAGACCTGCCCCGAAAAGACACAAAGTGTTTTGGAGCAGAGATAACATTTGGTCTTCTTGCTGCCCCTGGCAAAGGGCACCAGAGAGCATCTCCCCTGCCAAAGGACACTGTGTCTTAGTTAAGTAGGCTTTGTTTCACGTATCAACCGCTGCATCTCATTCTAAACAAACAGCAAAGGAAAAAACAAATCACACCCAACGTCACATCCAGTATGGGGGACAAAAAGAAAGGCCACAGAGGATGGAGTCTCAGCAAAGGGACAGACGATGGGCCTCCTTCCTCCTGGCTGTAAAAAGTGTCTACATTCTCACTCCACATCCCCTCCCTATAAAAAAAAATACTGCAAACAGCTGAGATAATTAGTGTGCTTAGAAGTTATTTTGTGGACTACCATAAAGAAAAAGGCAAGAAGGTGAAGGAATAGACGATTAAACAAAAAAACTAAATCGGAGAGCACATAATTATATGCAAAGAGATTATGCCTTATTTTAATATAAATAAAACTTTTTAAGCGTCAGATAAAAAGCCATGCCTCAATACTCCAGTCTTCCAAAGGAACATATTCAATTCAAAAGATTCCCATAATTTCAAAACAGCGTTATTTGCTTTCTTTGAGAAGCCTTATTATTTCTGCACTTACAATGGATGAGAGCAAAGGCTCAGCACATCTTGTAATGAGAAGTCAGCGCCACCGACGCAGATGCAGCGCTGACTCGGAATTCCTCCCCTCCCACCTTCCATTACAGTCTCCCTCTATGACTAACTTCAGCAGACCCCTCTGTGTAGAGACTATTTCCGCACTCTGCTCCGGGCTAAACATTCTTCTGTGTATATACTAGTAAATTCAACAGCCTCTTTAACATCTGAGAACGAATTACTGACAAGTCATTTTTTGCTCCGTATTGCAAGCCAACGTGGCAACCCCGTTTTTTTCTATTATAAACATGTACTATACCCTGGCTCCAAGTCGTTTTGGACGCTGATACAAGATTCATAATGGCTGTCAGAATCTGCAATTTTCCCTTTTGTTTTATGAGGTCAGGCAATATTACATGCACTGATATATTCCATTTTCCCAGCTGAAAACCTTCTCATTTGAGCCCGACAGGTTGAGGGAGTCATGATTTTGCAACCTCGCATGTGGAACACGGTGTGGGGGGCAGGTGGCTAACCCCACATTCTCCTCTTGCTCTTGTCCACTGGCAACAGTAAATTAAACTGTCAAAAATGGAATTGTCCTGTCATCAACAAAGCTATAGCTTCACAAGTATTGCAACATCAGATATATTTCTAATTCTGCATTTCCCTGCACCTGTAATTTCATCAGAAATTCGCACTGGACCATGGTGAGCAGCTGTCCAAGGGACAGTGGCACTGTGAATTCCTTTAGAGGGTTGACATGGCATTTCAAAGACAGAAATTAATGAACAATTCTCACAATTTGTAATATATATAAAAAGGGTGCTCGGTGTGAGGGCTTGACCTTCAGCAGGACCCTTTAAAAGGGTGGAAATGCTAACGTGGACTTGACATGCTGCACAGCACGGTGAAAAGAAATTACAAACAACTTACTCTGCAAACAAAACCAAGCAAAACACAAACACCCTGGCAACAGCCAATCCACATGAAAAGTATTTAATGGTCACACAGTCGTTTGGCTTTGAATGCTATTATAAATGTTTAAGAGCAGGAAGACAAGAAGACCTTTTATTAAATAATACTTATGTAGAAAGGAACTTCGGTGCTTACGTTGAAACGTTATTCAACAACCCAAGCCTACTTAACCCAACCTGAGGTGTTTTTCAAAACAATTACGATTTCTTCCAGATGATTCTTCCTCAGGTACTCCTTCAAGAGAAGACAGCCCTCTCCCTGCTCAGGATTAAATGTAGTTCCAATTCTCCCTTCAAGATGGCCTATTATTACCATTTCTGGCTGTCTGGATTGCATTTCCAGTAGCTGATCCCTTCTAAGTTGAGCAAAAGTCAAAACCACCTCTCTGCTACCACCTCCCACCTCCCACCTCCCACAGCAGACCACTAACTTGGCGCTCTTGCTAAGCAGCGGCAGTGCGTGAGTCCTCTAAGTTGCCCTCTCAACGTGCGCAGCCCAAACGGGCTTTCCTAACCCATTTCAAAACAACACAAAGTCATGAGTCTAGGTGTTACTAAATACTGCACTCAAATGTTGTAGGTTATCCTCACAAAAACTCACTGCTTATCAATCATTATGCTCAAGAAAGTTAAATTGAGATGAGGAATCATTTCACAGCTTCATGTAGTCAAAGTGACTCAATATTCCTTTATTAATTCTCACTTAATATCACTTTAAATTGCAGCCATTATTATCCTACCATAGACGAAAGATTCTGTGTAATTAGTGTGTATTAAGCTCTTTTTATTTATAAGGAGCCAAATAAACAAACCCACTTTAATTACCTGGGCTCCACAATATTGATCTGAGCATCAAAATTTAATATGACTTTATTTCAGATTTCCATATGACTAGTATTCAAATGTGTTCCAGCAATAACAATTTTGCAGGCACAAATGACTTTTCGTTCAAAGTATGTAAATTACCGCCTAGCGCCGGGCGCCGAGGCTCTCGGTGCCCACAGCATGTTTACAGAGACCTCAGGGGCCTCCCTGCTGCACGCTTTGCTCCCTAATACGGCAGGAAAAGCCACCAATTACCAAAAGAGACAAAAGTCAACGAAGACAGGGAGTCTTCTCCCTCCCAAACCGTGTTCTCTCCCACTTCAGTACACGGTGTTAACGACATACAAATTTTGAGGTCATTAAGTATAAACAGGAACGGAGCGCCAGACAGGCAGGCAGGCAGGAGGATGTGCTCACGTCAGCATTTCAAGTGCCCTCCTAATCCCACAATGCAAGTTTCGGCATTATTGTCTCAATTTAACTTGCATTAGTACCTAGCACCTTGATTACACTGTTGGGTGGTAATCTTCGCCTGCACATGCCATCATTACTTATGTCAAGCCTCTTGAGTTGTTATGAATACTCTGTTGTTTTACGAGAGGGAGGAAATTAGTGCCAGTCCCCTAGAGTTTTGGGTGCTTAACACAGAAGCACTGCACGGCCCTCGCAAATCCCACAACAAATCCTTGTTTAGTGCCACATGGAGATAAGGACTTTGCAGCAACATTGGAGCATAAATAACTCATGTCCCTCTTTATTTGTAAATGTCAAAAAAAAAAAAAAAAAATCACCGTTCTTTAATGTTGCTTTTCATACAAACACAGTCAAACGTGTCTTTTTAGCCGTGCAAGCACACACCAGTTGAGCAACACATTCAGAATTAGCCTGCAAGACCAAGCTAATACACAACACAAAGAGATGTCCACAACACGTGTCTGGGAATTATCGTAAAATGCTTTTTTGGAGGTATTTTTAATAAAAATGAACTTACCATATCCAAGGGAAACATGCAGTTGCAACACCAGCCTTTCCTCAGGAGGACAATAAAGTGGAAAAAATGTTGCCTCACATGTATTGCATTTCCCATGTTTTTTTAAATATGATCCACTATGTTGTTGAAAAGAATTATTTTCTGGTATTGTAGGGCTTTTTGCATTGTCTGTTTATTCTGTTTACACAGCCAACGAAACCTACAATATGAATAGGTGAAATCCCCGGGGAGAAAGCGCAATTCAGAAAAGACGGACAGATGGGGACGGGAGCCCATGAAAACAGAATATAAACTAATGTGCCCTCAACAGTCACATCTGGAATGGAACAGGCCAAATAAGTAATTTTGACACAAAAGAAATTAAAGATCAAGCACCGCAAATAGTAGACCGTTTTTAAAAAAATAATATCATTAGTTTACAACATGTTTGAAATGCACTCAAAATAAAATAGTCAATTTGTGCAGGCCAAAAAATGGGCCCGAGCATTCCTTCTCTTTTTCTTTCTTTCTTTCAGGAGCTAGGGATAACCTCTTTAAAACCTCCCTTCCACAAAAGAGTCTCCATGTCTTGCCTTTTAAAAGTTCTTTTCAGTTTAGAAACAACAAGAGGTACTAAAGTTTTGCATCTTGAAATTGCTCGTGTTTAATTTAGTAAAACATTAAAAAGAAATCCCAGAAGGCAAACAAATAACCCTGTGCCCGCTCCACAGCAGGGAAGCTGGGAACCAAATTTAAGGGGATCGGCCCCAAAACTGTGATTCCATTCCCTTCTTTTCTCTCGACCCCTTTGCTATCTTTATTTAGGCAGCCTAAAGCAGACGAAATAAAAAGAAAACGAAGGCTTTGGCAGCATCTTTTTCAAAACTGGAGTAAAGGTCTGTTGGAGATGTCATTATGAAAATGATAAAAGGCCTTGAGGTCACAGCCTGAAAGCCAGGAGGGCGGCGTGGGGTACAGGAGGGGCCTGCCGGGGGACCCTGGGCCTCCCCAGGAAGCACTGCATGCCCCCCGCCCCCAGACAGAGCCACGGGGGGCCACTCCTTTCACAAGCCACACCAAGAAAGTGGCTCCTCGACATGTCCTCCAATGAAGCCAATTTTGAAAAATGGCTTCTGACAGCCCCATAAAACTTGCATGAAGTGACCGGCCGGGTGCTCCTGCGCCCACAGACTGACCACAAGTCACCCATACGAGAGAGCACACATTAAAGACGGCTAATTCCGTAAGTCGATTCCGCCGGAGCCCAGGCAAATTCACTGCCACCGACTCTTCACCGTCCACTGCATATGTAAAGAATTTTTTTTTCAGAAGATAAAATATCTCTCTGAGTGTAACAACAGGCATGACTTATTTCAGAATTAAGTGCTAGGCTCTCTGGTGCTTTGGGAAATGTAAACTACAATTTTTACTCCAAATCCACCATCCACTTCACTAGCTGGGGCTCTCTAAAGGCCCCAAGCAGCCCCTTAAGATGATGAGCGTCTTAGAGAGTGCTTTGGTAAATCATGCAAACAAGGAGGGGAAGGAGACAAAGCCATTGCTCTCCCCATTTCACAAAATCAGCAAATTGATTTATAAACTGCTTTGGGTGGAAAATAAATATCCAGCCACAAATATAAAGCACTGACTTCTTAAAAATCCGACCTCCAGCAGCACGCACACATCAGATCACAGAGAGGGCACTGGGCACTCCCACCACACCTCCCAGCCTCCGCTGCACACAAGTTAACAAAGATAAGGCATAAACTGGAGCAGAGCACGGAGTTGATCTCTTCCATCTAGTGGTTTGAGTGGCACCTTTGCAAACTACAGAGTGATCTTAGTTTCAAATTACATAAAAAACAATTGACGATTTCAATACAGCACTTAAAGAAAAGAAAGTTTTATTCTTCACAGTGTAAGTGCTGGTATTTTTTGTGCCCGACAAGCTGCCCATACAAGAAGCAGTGTGCCTAATATTCTTGCCAACAAAGGCATTTGAAATTAGCAATTGCTTTTAGAAACTTTAATTACAATTTTAAAATGCTATTTCTGCTCTATAATAGATTCCAATTGTTTCAGTATTATCTGGCTTGCAAATAAAATCTACAGTAGATGACAATATTCCCAGGATTAATCACTCTTGAAATTCTAATATGCTCTTGAAATACCAAATAAAAAAGACAGCAATGTTGTTGATGTGCTGAAAGCTTCTTGCTTTTTGCAGTTTGCTATTATTATGCATATCCAGGTAGAAAGTTAATTAACCCAAAGCTTAAGCTAATTATGATAGCAGAATGCTATCAACCCAACGCGCTCAGTCAGACAGCTGTCCGGAATTTCATTTGCTAATCATTTGTCTTTTGGCTGAGCATATGGTACATTTTCATGCTATCAGAGGAACAACAAACAGCTGAAAATCATTAACTAAAAACAATGTGCATAAAATCAGAAGCAGTTTTTTATACAGCTTTGTGTCAGACAAAAAGCCAGATCCTTGCCCTATAAAAATTAATGATTATTTTGGTTCTTGTCACTTAAAAATTTTAGCTGATAGTGCAATAAATATGTGACAAGAATTTCAGCTGCATCAATTACCTGTTTATATGAGTTTGCAAAAATATTCTAAATTCATAACAAGAGTATTATAATAAATTTGGGGGGAGATTCTAAAATACATTCATGTAGAAGCCTAAAGATTTCAAATTAGCTTCTAAGGATGACCTCTTCGTTTGTTTCATGCTGAACCTCAGTGCTAGCACGCTAACAATATTTTAAAGAAGACTTTTTAAATTGCAAAGCAATGTGCATGAAATATTTTTGCACACATTCCTGAAGCAGTAAGTGACGTTTCTGAGGCCATCCAGAAAGCTCCAACAATAATGGTAAAAAGTTCGGCTCAATGTTAAGACGGAAAAGGGAGACTGCAGAGAGGGAGGACGGCGGCCTCCAGGTGATGGGAGGAGCACCTAGGTGCTCCAGGTGCGTGGGAGGCATCCACAACTCCTTTTCAATATTTGCCTCCCAACCATGTATCCTTTGCTTCACAAGTCTTAATTACCTAGAAGTTGGAAAGAAGATGTCTATTTCACTTAGCACTTGACCATCTGATTGCGACACAGATTTGTAAGTTCCTGCCACATGGTACAAAAAACTTTCTAAACAAATCTTAACCTTCATCTGGTGCATGCGCTCCAGCACGATAAACATACCAAAGATCTTCAACCTAATCTGAGTCTTTCTTAACCTGCTGGGTTCTAAGCTCAGACACTCAAATCAATTTTAATACATCATGTACCCAGAGGTCTCAAATGCTAACCTATCTTGGAGATTTTAAGAAGCATATACCTCTTAAATGTAACTGTCTGGTAAAGAGACATTTGCATTTTCTTCAAATCAATGTTACAGAATTAACTTTTTTTACTTTAAAAAAGTAAAAAAAAAAAAAAATGAAGATTCAAAATGTACATTATTTTGCATCATGCTTGCTAACATAAAAAGTAAAACAAAATATTTCTCCCCCAAAGACTGGGTCATCTGAGCAAAAGACAAAGTAGTTCTATAACCTAAACTTTTTTTCCTTCTTGGGGAAAGCTGAGATTTAACTTTTCGCATGATGTGACATCTGCAACTGTCGCCAGTCAAAGGCTCAGCAGAGCCTGATTAATTGTTAGTCTAGGGGGATTTTTGTTGGTCACGGACCAATGAACTACGGGGAATTTCCATGGCTGTAATATACTACTGCGACAATACTCAACTCTGTTTTTATTACGGTGACCACTCAAACAGCAAGCACTCTAATATCACATCTTTATGTTGCTATGAAGTGTCAAGAAACGTTGGACGCCAACCAGGACTTCTTTTACACCGAGTGTGATGTGGGAAGATAGTTCCCTCATGGCTTCCCCAAGGACTTTGGCTATTTATTTTGGGCCAAATTAAATCAAATTAGAAGGGACACACTGCCTCCTTCCTAACCCACAGTCATGTAGCCCACTAGCCCCATCACTGGATTTCTGCCATTGCTGAGGAGGCCTGAACGGAAGACCTCGAGGTGGTGCTGCAATGGACGTATGCAAAGTTCCAGGGAACCCGAAGGGCCCTGCAGCAGTCCTTTCCTTCACCACTACACTGCTGGGAGAGCTGGAAGCTCTCCTTCTGAGAACAGTCTGACCCACCCAAGGTCTGCCCGTGACTGAGAAACACCTTAAGTTAAAGGGGACCAATTAGCCAAACGCTCAGGAAACCTTGATGAAAAGGAAAACATAAAGAAGCTCAACCCAAAGCAAAGGCTCTGCTATTCGCTGTTTGTCGCTTCCAGGACACACACATGGCTGGAAAAGAAACAGTATTTGATATGCACCAAGTTGTGTGTTACTGTTTGCAAACTGAAAAGGACCTCTGCTTGCTACTCCACTGGGAAGAGTGAAGCCAAACCCATTACTTGAGTCATAAAGGTTTAATCATTTGCAGTTCAAATGTTGACGCCTCTTCCCAATGCGTTGAATTTTTCACATCTAAGTTTTTCAGCTAAAAAAAAGGCTTTCAGATGAAAAAATGCTGCCAACAAGGAAAGGTATATGGGGGCTACTTAAATCTGGTCCTTAAAGCCTTTTCCCCTCTCTTCCCAAAGGCTACATACTCAACTCTGATATTGATATTAATATTAATTTGTCATTAATACTAATGTTTCACTAACCAACGAGGAGTATTTTGAAATATCCAATTTCTCTGGATAGCTAAACCTCAGGTTCCACTATGAAAAATGTTTTCTAATTACTGCTTTCCAGTAAGCCATCAGACAATGCAGCAAGGTTTCCCATTAACTCAGAAATTTCATACTTGTATAGAAAACTGGCCACATCTGAGTTGGCCATCTCAGCAGGTCACAGCTAATTCCCACTCTTAGGACACCCCATGCCAGCTGACAGCCAAGCAGGCCATTTTGAGGACAGCCTGCTGGGGCGGTAAGAGGCAATACAGATGTTTACCTAATTTGATTAATTTAATTTTGAAACAAGTAATCCAATGAAAGTAATAGGTGTTGTTCTTGCTAGTTCACTGAGCAAAAAAAATGGGTTCACGAACTACCTGCCAACTTCTCTCTCTCAAGAAATGGCTCCACAGTCAGCAGGTCTCCCCAGCCCAGATCACTCAGTGTCTATTTTTTCATTGTTTTTGCTGTGCTTCTGGTGATGGAATGGGTGGCTGCTGATACATTCCCCAGGCTATAAGGAAGTGATTTCAACTTGCTGCCTCTAGTTCTACCTTATAGAGGTTTCCTCTCTGCTTATTTTCCATGGTCTTCCCCCCAAGTGGCTAGGAGCCAAGAGAAAGTCAGGTAAGTTTGCAGGTACACTCCTAACCACAAACCAAGTCAAGGGACCATCCAAGGACAAGAGTTTTGAGCAAGATGGCAGCCATGGACAACTGGACAGACAGATGAGCCTCTCTCTCAGAAAAGCTACAGCAGTGGATATCAGACTGTATCCCTCAGGATGCTACTGAGTTAGAAAGAAGTCAGACTGGCCCACAGCATACACACCCAGGCTATGCCCATAGGTTTTTCTCTCTAGTTGTACAAGTAAATGGAAAATTCCTTCTTGCAAACTTCACAAAGAATGAAATATCAAATTGCTAGTATACAGTCGGAACAACAGGCATCTGGAAAGAACAACAAACATGAGTCGGCAGACTTTTCAAGGACATTAATTGTCTTATCGGATGGGTAATAATTAAGTCACTCTGCCACAGTTTTCCTGGTGAGGAAAGGATGGTAAAATGTGAACTGTCAGAGCTTTCATTTAAAAAGCAACACAGAAATTACCTATCAAAACAGAAAAATATGCATTTTTACATGACCATTCAGTTATCGACGTCTATTCCACAGATGTCACAGCCCAATGAATAAAGCTATGCACGTATGTTGTGTGCATACAAACACACATATTTACTGCAGTATTACCTCTGGGGTGGGGAGGATGCTATTACTATATCATTGGGCAGGGACAAACAGGACAATGGTTGGAAATCCTTTGGACTACTAGGGGACTAGGGAAAAGAACCAAGTAAGAAGTGAAACAGCTGACTTGGAGTCATGATAAATGATCCAAGCGACAAGAAACAAGATGAGAAGAACACATATCATGGCCCTACATTTTACCAACAATGTCTAAACTTCGCTTGTGCTTGCATTTGTATGTAACTACTTAGTAGTGAAATAAGGAACTTACCAAGTAGGCCATTAACATTTGCTAGGTAGAAAGAAATTAAGTCTAAAAAAGAGAAGGGAAGAAGGAAACAAAGGAAGTGAGGGAACTGGGGGTAATAAAGGACTATTAAAAAAATTTTTTTATTGGAAAGATGTGAGGTACATTCCAGGGTGAGGGGTGCAAATGTTCATGATGCAGATACCCTTGTTGAGGAGGTGTGCCCTCCCAGCCCCAGGCGGTTTCCCACTACTGCCAATCCCGCCCACCCCTCATCCCTGGCAGTTTCCACTGCTGCCGATTGCTTTCTCACAGAATTACGATAATTGTTCAAGGTCCGCTTATGAGTGAGAACATGTGATACTTGGTTCTTTGTTTCTGTGATAGATCACTCAGTATTATAGCCTCTAAGTCCATCCAAGTTGCTGCAAAGCTCATAATTTTGTTCTTCTTTATGGCTGCGCAATATTCCATCGAGTATATGTACCACATTTTTTTTTAATCCAGTCTTCTTTAGATGGGCAGCATGGTTGGTTCCATGTCTCTGCTACTGTGAATAATGTCACAATCAACATGCATGTGCAGGCATCTTTTTCATAGAGTGATCTGAGTTCCTTCGGATATACTTCCAGTAGGGGTATTGCTGGGGTTGTATGGAAGGTTGGCTTTTAGATCCCCTAGGAATCGCCACACTGCTTTCCACAGAGGCTGTACTAGTTTACACTCCCACCAACAGCATAGAAATGTTCCCCCTTCACTGTATTCTCTTCAGCTTTCATTGTGTTTTGAGTTATTTGATGGCCATCCTGAATCAATGCATTTTTTAAAAGCTTAATAAATGTGTCTTATATACATGATACCCATATAGAGGTGTGTCCATAAATATGCACATATATGTATACAAAGTTTATATATCAGGTTGTACATGATGTAAAAGATATGTTCAAAACTATACAAATATTAAAAGTAGGTCTCAGAGCGACATATGCAAGATGGCCAACTAGAAGCCTCCAGCATTCTTTCCCGATAAAGGACTTTTTGAAAAATGACGCCCCTGTTAAAACAGGCAGCTCGGGGCATTTGCTCACTGCTGAAGGAGCTTGGAAGCCACTGATGCCCATCTCCACAGAATGTGAGTCCAGGAGGGGGCATGGGTAAGTTAACTCTCTTTACTTTGTGATATACAAGACAAGTGCAACAACACCAACTCGAAGAAGAAACTGGAATTACTGGTTAAGAGGATAATTTAGGATTGGCTGAGATTCCAGGCATAAATATTCTTGCTTCCTAACAATTTAAAAGAGCAAATATAGTTTAATTTTTTGCCTGGAAACCTGGCATCCACATTTTGCCTTCTTGCTTGCAGCTTTAAATTCTTCTATTTCTGTTTATTCCAGAGAGCAGTTTTCAACTTTAGGGTACAGAACCAGCAGTACCACTGCAGGGGGGGTGTAGGCTACCACCATGATGAAATTTGACCCTCAGGCAGCCCCCAGGATGTACCAGACCCACCCCAGACCTTCCTGATAAGCTTTACTCAGGACTCTCTCACCAACCCTACGAGGAAGTTGCCAGAAAGAACAAGAGACTTGTCCATGGTTGTGCAGCAAGGAAGTAGTCTAGCCAGTATTCAACCTCAGGTGGCATGGCTCCTAAGTCTGCTCTAAGAAACACGCTGACTTCACACACACTAAAGGAACGTTAAACATACACGCTGGGCCACAGACACCCCATTCTGCACCCACACCCGGGCTCTGCATGAGAATGAGCTTTGTCTTCCTTCCTGGCTGCATGCACAGTGCCTAGAACACGGTCGGCACTCAGTAAAGATTTAGTGCGTACACTGAGTCTCTGAACATTTCCATACTGTAGACTTGAGTAAAGAACAGGCCCAATGGCTGAGAACCCCTGCCATGCTGAGCCACAGCTGGCCACCCATGGCCTCTATCCACTACACAACCCTCTCTGAAGCAACATGGCACAAGTCTATCCCACCAGACAATGACCTACACCGTTTTCGAAATACAACAATACCACCCCATTATTCAGTCTTTGTGTTTCAGACCCACAGAGCAGCAGTCAGCAAATGCTTTTCTTAGAGTAACAGACGTATATTATGTTGTGCAGACCACATGAGGTCTCTAGTCAATCTTCTTTTTATTTCCTACAACCCTTCAAAAACGTAAAAACCATACTTAGCACGCAGGTAGTACAAAAACAGCCAGAGGACTAGATTCAGTCCATGGGCTGTAGTTTGCCAACTCCTACCACAGAGGGAAAGAGTGAAGGCCTAGGAACAATTAAAAAAAAATCATGTCACCTTGAGGGTGTGGATAAATAAAAAATAAATGGGTGTACAGGTTGGCTAACCGATATGCCACATCTCACACAGATTTCCTCTCATAAAAAAGAGTTTCAAAGATTTTCTAAACCTGGTGATGACACTTCTGTTTTTTTCTTTCCGAATCTATCTGCAAAGTAGGTAATAAAAATGATGGAACTAAACTTGGGTTTTATTCCACTCACCAAAATTTGAGTGAATGGAACCCATCATGTTCTACTCAATTCTAACTGTAATGTCTGAGAAGTCCCCAAAGGTTCTCAACCGATGCCGGGTTTTCCGGCTGTAGCTCTGCAATTTCACGCGAGGTTGAAATCCAGATGAACTTTTAACCAGAATGCCAACCATAACAATGGTGCAATTTGTAAAGAAGGTTCCTTTGCAGACTTAGAGCTCAGATGTAGCGGGATACCCTGGGACCTGAACTTTCCGACATCCGACACTGGACGTCCCTCTCCCCGCCACAGCTCCAGTGCTCACAACAGAAAGCAAGGTAGCAGGCAGTTGTGCAGCATCTTCTCGCTTATTTATCCTAACAACATGAGAAAGGAAAATCAGATGAGGGTTCAGAGAAAATTCCCAGATCCACAGCAGAGGCTCTGACTCCAGTCCATTAATCCCCTTCCTCAACTACTGCATCCTGGAGCGGCATTCATATATGCCTCCTTAAAATGACAACCAGCTCCAAAAATATTTTTATCCTTTCCTGGCTGTAATCCACTACTAAAATAGGACTGTGGAAGACCAGATTTGATGTAGGAAGTTCAAGCCGATGCCTGAGCAGTGTCAGGGCCTAAAACACAGGCACCGGCCGGCTGTTCGACGTGCACTCGCTTGAGGGAAATGTATTTCTACACATCTTGAGTCATCCAAAGCAGGTTTGATACTATTGTTTTTGTTGTTAAGGCAAGAAGACATTCTGATAAACACACAAGGACTCCCTTCACCCAAGCACTGCGATCCTCCCAGAGGGCAAACCCCTTGCAGGTGGAGCGGTGCTGTCGGCAGAAGTCGTTTCAGCCCACACAAGCTCATGCCCCATGAGAACTGCCTGGCTTCTCCTCGGTGAGACGTCTTGTCAGAAGAGCATGTGGCAGTGCCCGACCTCAACAGAGATGAGAAACTTCCATGCAGAAGACTTCTTTCCAAGGCAGTTTTGGTTAGCTTGGATTTTATTGTATTCATAAACACTTAATATATGAACATTGCAATGAAATTTAAATCTTCAGTTAAAGACTATACTCAATGAAAAGGAAACTGACTTTCTGCAAACACCTTCATGGGGAAGGGGGGGGAAGGATGGTAGATAACAGAAAAGTCTAGCATTATTTATACTACAACGCAATGACACCGGATGGGCAGCCCAACACAGAAATACCACACTGACACTCAACCAAATGTTGAAATTTAATTAGTAGATTTGCTACCTTCACCCTGGTGGGGAAAAAAAAGTAAATAAGGCTGTCAGATGCCCAGTGTATTCAAAGTTTCTCTAAAGCTCCATCATCTGACTCATTTATTCAGGCAAACTTGGCTATAATTCTACAGCTAGCATACTTTCTTTAAACAGTTATTTGTCATTTGTCTTATTTTGACTATCCCTACGCAGCCTCCTCATAATCTCCCCCCCCCCAGAAAATTTGTTAGAGGCTTTTCAAAAGCTACAATTAAATTCTAAAGCAGTCTCCCTATTTCCCTGCTTGAGTGCAAAAACAGGTAGAACTCCCTGACAGCTCATTACCAATAGCCGGATTATTCCAATTTTTACCTGCAGGATGATTAGATAATTTTAAGTCACTTTATATGCTAGCATCAGGGATTTAAAAAATTTAAGTGAAAAATTGAGCATCTAAAACAGTGATTCTACACTTATATAGAGAGACACAGACACTTCTGAGAATTTAAAGTAAGCTCTGCCCTACCTGAAGAAAAATACTGAAATACACATCTCCAATACAGTCAACTCTTCTTATCAGTTCGGGAACTTCAGAGTCCCCGAAGCCCACTATGGACCACAGATTATGAAATGCTGGTTTAGAGTATGTCTGTGGCACTCAGGATCAGACACATTTGTTTTCATAGATGGACACCACATGTCAAGTCCATCCAGAGCTGAGTGCAAATCACGTGTCATCACAGGGTTTAAAAAAGGAACAAGATTTCTTTGGGAAATTCGAAAACCATGGAAGAATGTGTTCTTCTAAGAATATATCTTTATGCTGCCATGCCCGGCTAATTTTTGATTTATTGTAGAGACGAGGTCTTGCCAAGTTGCCCGGGCTGGTCTCAAACCCGCGGGCTCAGGCAATCCACTCGCCTCGGTCTCCCAAAGTGCTGGGATTACAGGCTAAGCCACCGAGCCCGGCCGAGAAAGAAATTTATGAGGTTTGGTTAAGGGTAAGATGCCTTAAGATGCCTCACGGTTGGAAGAAAGGAACCGTCTATTCACCTCTTCGAAAGGAGCATGACTGGGCCTTCCTGTGCCAAGGAGATTTCCGGTTGGCCTGTCTGCCTTAGTTTTCCTTAAAAAAAGACTTGAAATGGCTCAGATGCTACAACTCTTGTGTAAAGAACAGAATGAACTAACACTGGATCATAGAGCCCTGGTGAAGTCCTAAGAAAACCAGGGAAGGATTATGAAGGAAGGCCTTGAGGGACACATTTGGGTGGGGGTTCCGAGGTGAACTGTACGAGGTACTTTGGTCTTCTTCTCTCACCCCCAAGTGGCCTTTTCTGGCTTGGCAAGGTGACAGTGCAAGGCAGGTGTGCTGGCAATACTCACTCAAACATCACCTGGATACATGTAATCCACAGGGAAGTTTATACGACACAATCAGCAATTGACTTTTCTAATTCCTATCAACTGAGGGTGAAGACTTCTGGTGGTAGAGAGTTGTATCTTCTTTGGAGACAGAATCCTTGTTGGAAGGAGAGGGAATTCTGTACCTGAGAAACTCTCCAGGGATTCTCCTGTCTGCCACCCCCACTGTTCCTTTCAGTGGGTGTTATTGCTGGTAATTGTCTTTCAAACGCTGGTGCTGACTGGAACAACTGCATACATTGCTTTGGTGTATCAGGCAAGAGAAAGCTCTGAGAACCAATGCTTCATTCCATCCAAAGCCATTTGAAAGGTATGGAGATATTTCAAAGAACTGTCCAAGACCCAGCTTTCCACAGCAATGTCCTCTGGACTGTTTACTAGAGTAATTCGAAGTTTCAAAGAACACAAGAGAAACATGAGATTGAACGCATCTACAAATGTCTTTATAATCTAATTTTAAAATCTCTACATGTATCTTCAAGAAGCTTTTCGTCTGAGCTCTTTACCTTCAGTACTTCAGGTTACTTCCTTGTTCAGAAACAAGACTATTTCCTTGGTATTGACAACTTGCCTTTAATTTCTGGTATTTCCTGAAGTTTAAGAGTTCCAGAATGTGATGCAATTTAACTGTTTTTAAATATAGCTAAGGATTCGAAGCAATTCTGTTAATATGGTTTTTAAGGAAAAATAAGCAGTGCTGTATTTCTCTCTCTGATCCATCAGCAACACAGGGACAGCTCCTGAAGTTTGCCAGACACTGGCCATATTGTGCTCAAGAGATCCCAGGGAGGAGAGATCATGCATTCCAAAAGGCAGAAACACAAATGCATCCCAAACAGCTGATCAAGACCCATGAATCAAGACCAAATGTGAGGCTTCAGAGACTTTGCAAATGCCAGCTCTTCTTTACCTATAGTAATGACTTCCAATGCTTGAGAGTTCTAAGAAAGCCCACTGTGCAGACAAGCACTCTCCTTTTATGATAAAAAAAAGCGTTTCAAAGGTTTTCTAAACATGGTGAAAACCATCAAGTGAATGGCCAGAGTACGGTGTGTTGGAAGGCCTTCCCTCCAGACTGACAAAAAACGGAGAACAGAGATTGAGGGAAGGGATCGGGGGACCTGGGGCTTCTCTTGGCATCAGAGATCACAACTCACCTTAGCTAATGTGTCTGTATGGGACAGTGGTTTCGAAACTTTTCACCGTCTCATCTTTAAACGTTATTAAGGACTCTAAAGAGCTATTTCCCCCTCACCTTAGTTATATTTATTGATACTCTATTAGAAATTAAAGTTGAGAAGCTTTTATAATATTTAGTGATTCACTTAGAAATAATTAAAAACCAAATGCACGTTATCATAAATAACATTTTGATGAACAATACCTATTTTCCAAAACAAAACAAAATTAATTGAGAGGTATTGCTTTACATTTCTGAGAATCTCGAAAGTGAACCTCTCACTTCAAGGAATACAGCTAACGGCATCTGTTGACAGTAGTAGATGAGAAAATCTGAGCTTTTATGTAAAAATTAGAATTTTGGGCCACCTGTATCTACCACCACGAGCTTAATAGCCTCTTAATGTTTAAAAAATCGTCTGCTACTGTCAGTGAGAATCTCTGAGGATCTGCTCAACAAACACAGGTGGATTCTCATGGCTGCTCCCGCCTTCAATCTGTTTCCGCACAGGGTTCTGGTTGGAGTGCACGAAGGAAGTCCATCTCAAGGCATTCTTCTGTGACACAACATCAGAACTCAACAAGTAGTTCCTGATGGGACAGCTGCGACGTGGACCTGAAACCTTGTGAACCCACGATCTACATGGTTACATTAGGACCCACTGGCCTACCTTGCATTTTGAATTTTTTCCTAAACATAATTTTGTGACATTATGCATCAGTCATTTGGAAAATATGGGTTCACTGAGGTATGCGAATCTTCTAAATTACACATTCCAATAACAGTATACTACCAAAATTCACATTAGTTAGCATAACACTGATATCAGCAGAAAACTTTTTAAACCTTAAGAGGCCATTAAGCTCATGATGGTAGATACAAGTTCCCCCAAATTCGAAAATCTCAGATTTTATCATTTACTACTGGCAACAAATACCGTCAGCTATTTTCCTTGAAGTGAGAGGTTCACTATTCAGAAATTTTTTGCCAAAAACCCAAGTGTGAGTCAATATAGCTGGCTGCGGAGTTATACTGTTTTTTTCCCTTAGTTAAACAAGTTGAGTCTATTTTGTGATTCAGCAAGGGAGAATACATTTCTCTTAAATGTCTTAGTAAGAGGGGTTAGAAAGTATGTCTTATAGGATTTGTGCTTTGGTTGTGAGTTATACCTTCGATGGTGGAAGTGGTATTTCCAGAAAAAAGCAGTGTCTTCAGCTGGTCCCACGGTCACACACATGTTCTTCCTTAGGAAACGGTCCTGCTTTACCCTGCAACAGAAGGGCTGCAGACACATCCTGCTGAACCCCACTATTAAAGAGGGAGGTACTCAAGGGTCCATTTTTAATGAAATCAATAACGTTCATTGCTTCAGCAAGGACATCCTTAAATAAAGCACTGCCCATGCCCTCACACACACAAGGTGGTGAGGAACACGATGACAACTGGTGCCGTCTGGTACCTGGCCTGAATCTGGGCTGAGGTACAGCAGCTTTCCCCACCTTCAGGACATTTGTGCAAATGTCAGCACCGTGAAAAAGGCACACAAGGTCTCAGTGTTTTTGTGAAGACAGTTCTGAGCTGGTAGACCA
The DNA here is from genome assembly GCF_000164805.1 of Carlito syrichta. Taxonomy (NCBI): domain Eukaryota; kingdom Metazoa; phylum Chordata; class Mammalia; order Primates; family Tarsiidae; genus Carlito; species Carlito syrichta. The sequence continues at coordinate 1,709,934 of NW_007252247.1, read as the reverse complement.
CCTGGACTGTCTTGGGAAGACCACCCTCTGAGAGCCTCTAACCCAATGCTCAGCTCTTGGGGGGACAGGCAGTAGGAAGCAGCAGCAGGCCTGCATCTGCCCTGGGACGCCGAGGCCTCCCAACAAGAGGACTGCAGCCTCAAGCGTACTGATCTCTCTGATGTCAAGTTATGCAAGATCTTCTTCAAAGGAACTGCGTGCAGCATGTTCAATAAAGCAGCATACTTGCTTTCCCGGCTTTCAAAAATTAGAAGTGGGCAATAGCTGGCAAATGGCTGCCCACCACGTCCGGTCCCCGTTCTAGCCAGCCCTGCCTTCCGCTGAGAGCGCTGTCACCACCCTAAACCCTGGTCAAGCTCACCCCACCAGGAGCCCATCTCAGCAGTCCTGCCCACCCCCACTGGCTGCCACAAAACTTGCCCACAGCAAACGCGGCATTTGGCCAACTGGTAGCTTATTCCCAAACACTCTCAACTGCTACATCGCTTTCAGACACTTTTGAACTAAATGGCCGTTTTGTTGGAGATAAGCACCCTACAGATTTGGGAAGGTAATTGGACCACCTTCCTTCCGTCAGCCAGCGGGAGAGAGGCAGAGCAGCTCACAAAGTTTAACCTGCACGCTGCACCAACATACTCCTCATAAGGGGGTCCCCTTCAGTCATAAAATCAAGACTGTGATTGCTAGCACAAGATTGATAGCATTTAGAGTGCCAGTAAACTGTGGATTGTGAATCCCTTAAATGCCTGTATACCCTATCTTGCTGTATCTTAAATGCTGATATCAGAATTTTTATGGAGAGTTTCTAGCCTCTCTGAGTTTTTCATTAGACTGTGAATGGCAAATGACACACTTTTCAAAGTTTACGTTCTTTTTCTTGGCTAGATCCACAAAAATAAGATTCATACTTTCTTGCCTCTGCCAGCAATTCCATGGCTAAAAACTATTCATTGCAAAATAGAAAGAATGCCTATTTTGCTCTGATATAGATTCACAAAATACAGAGAAAAACTTGCCCACAATGTATCCAATCTTTGCTTATTAAAATTTACATAATGCTGAGTTAGCCATTCAATGAATTAAAATTTCAGACACTAAGTATTCAATTCATGTAGAACTATGAGATCCAGGTGCTTTTCAGGGAAAAATTCATATAAACACATCTCAGTTTAGCGAATTTGCTCAAAGCAATTGAACTATAAAGCAAATTATGTTTTTAAATCAAACTTATTTTGTATTCTATATCAAAGACATGCTTCCAAGTAAGAAAAAGATAGCAGGTAGATCTGAAACATTTGGGTGAGAGGAGAATTGGCAGAAAACCCACAACCCGAGGCACAGCCCCCAGCCTGCCTAATGATGGTGTGGGTCCTCCCCAAGAAAGGGCCGTTTTGATGGGTTGCACTCCCGGGGCGCTGGGTGTTGAGCAAGTTAAGCTCTGGGCAGAGACATCACTCAAGGGCCGCTTCCGCCTTCCAGGGCAGGCAGTGAAGCCTCATGCTGGGAGCAAACAGGGAGCGGAACCGATGGCACTCCAGCCCACCTGCTGCAGGGAGGGGGCGGCATGACAAAAGGAGGCAGGACTTGGAGCCCAAGGGTGGGGACCCGGGTGGGCCGGGACCAGAGAGATCCCAGGAAACCTGGCGGGGCGGGGGCAAGGGTGGGGCGGCCGTGAGGCAGCTCAGACATCAGGGCAAGTGCCAACGTCTGAAAGTGCTGCAGGCCAGGAGCCCAGCCTGACCCTTCATGGTGGCAGGTGGGGCCTCCGACACCTGGCTTGAAATCACCAGGAAAGTTTTCCGAAGACAAGATTTTTCAATCCTGCAAAAACAAAGGGGTTTCTGTTTTGACTACTGCTTACGATTAGTAGAGGCCACCAGAAGCTCATGAATCTCAACATTTTATTTCACCCCATGCGAGTCATAACATGAGTAAGAAACCCAATTCTACCCATGTTTGCCTACAAAACGCAAGAGGTCAGAGATGAGCAGCATCTGCGCTCAACGGCAAGGCCGCGCGAACCCCTGGCACCATACTCCGGTGACGGAGGGACAGCATGGGATGAGAACACACTTGGCCCCACCTCAGCATTGGCAGCAGGAGGTCTCTCACGAACTGCTGCAGAGCCATCACATGATGTACTGTGCAGAACACAGAATTATGCCCTGTGAGAGCTAGGACTGATGACTACCAGAACTGATGCCCACACCTCCTCCTTGGACACCACTTCTGCAGCCAGACTGTACACCCACAGCTGCAGAGGACCCGTCAGCTAAACAGAGGAGAGGAGGCAAAAGTGACGTAAAAACACATGCCTCTTTCCGCCCTCAATAGACATAGAGTAATGCAATTAAAGCCCACAGAAAGGCAGTATCCAGAACAGCACAGAGTTTCAAAGCAACTGCACCAGGCTACTGCCAGAAACTCCTTCAAAATGGTTTCCCATTCTCGGCAATCTGGGCTATTGTCTCCTAGTTGTTCTAAAGTGTCTCTCCAATCATTAAGCTCTGCGAATATGCAGTATGTATGCAATATTTAACGCAGTGAGTGTGGAGATAACAGCTCCTAACTGTTGGACACTTCCTAGGCAGTTTGCCGAGTGTTTTCCAAATACTGAAGAAACACTGTGGAGTGGGTGTGCTACCATGTAGCACTTCACAGAGGGAAGCGAGGGCTGAGCAGCTGTCCAGGATTACACAGCTGGCTGGAGTACTGACAAAGCTGGACCCAGGGTTCCAGGACCCATCCTCTTCACAGACACCTTTAGTGGAGGATACACAGTGTCTCTCAGCCACACTGAGCCATGCTATACCTCTCCTGGATGCCTGAGTGGGAATGTGGGAGAAACAGGACAAAGAAAGGGACAACACACTACTCAGAGAGCAATATGCAAACAGATGAAAGCAAGACATGAAACTCCCATTTAAGAAAAGTCTTTAAGCAATTTAAGCAGATGCATATTGTTTTCCCTTCCTACTGCTGCACAAATTTAGTGGTTTAAAACATCACTTCTCAGGGTCTCTCAGGCTGAAATCAAAGTGTCAACTGCAACTGTGACTGTCAGTGGTTGAGGCTCAGAGTCCCATCCAAGCTAACTGTTGGCAAATTCATGCAGCTGTAGGACTGATGTCCTATTTTCTTGCTAGCCATTGGCTGGGCATTCAGTTCATAATGGCTGTCTGCATGTCCATGCCAGTGTCCTCTCCTCTTACAAGGGAGGACTGTAGTAGGGAATAATTAGCCTGAGAATAAATGCCACTCTAGTTCCGACTAAAAAGTCTTAAGGGCAAGACCTGAAAGAATCAAACAGTTTCCACGTAACTGATCTACCTCCCAGAAGTAAAGAATATTTATTTTTTAGAAACCCAGCGCCCAACCAAGTAAAATTTGCACATAAAGCATCCAATCAAAAATTACCAGAGAAGCATGAAAGAAAAATCAATTGCTATGTGGAGGAAAAAAAAATCAAAATCAACTTGCCAAAACTGACATAAAGATTAGAATTAGGAGATAAGAACACCAAAATAGTTACAACTGTATTTCATATGTCAAAAAGTTAAGTCAAAAATATAAGATATAAAAATGACACAAATGGTACACTTACAGATAACAACTACAATATCTGAGAAGAAAAATACATTGGATGGCATTAATGGCAGATTAGGCACTGAGAAAAAGAACTTGAAAACACAAAAGAAACCAACTAAATTAAACACAGTAAAAAAAAAAGATAATTAAAAAACATATTAGAGAACTTTGAGACAACTTAACACATTCGAATATATATATGTAATTAGAGCCTCTGAAGAACAGCACAATGGAAGAAAACAGAAAAAAACATATTTGAAAACTATGGGCAAATTTTTTTCAAATTTGATGAAAACTGAAAACCTACTAAGCAAATAAGTTCAATGAAACCCAGGCCCAGGACATAAAGAAAACAACACAAAAACACAAAATTACCAAGTTGATCAAAACCAGTGATAAAGCAAAAATCTTAAAAACCTGAGGAGAGAAAAATGTTGCATACATATAAATGAAAATAAGGATGACAACAGATTTCTGGTCAGAAACAATGAATGTCAGGGGCAGTGGAACAAGATCTCTAAAACAAGAAAAAGAGAAAATTCAACTTAAAATTCTAAACACAAAATATCTTTTAAATATTAAAATTAAAATACTTTCCAGACATACAGAAACTGAACTAATTTATCACAGCACACTTGATACAAGAAATGTAAAGTCTTCTAGGGAGAAGGAAAATGACAACAAATCAGAGACCATATGGAAGACCTGGAACTCTCACACAACACTGACAGGAAAAGCAAAATGGTACAGTCACTTTGGAAAACGGTTTGGCAGTTTGTTAAAATGTTAAACATTCACTGACCATATGATTCACTACTAGGCATTTACCCATGAGAAATAAGAGCATTATGTCCTTAGCAAGACCTTTACATAAATGTTCATAGCAGTGTTGTCTGTAATAACCAAAAGCTGGAGGAAAAATTCTCAGTGCACAACAGATGAATGATAAATTGTGGTGTACCCAAACACCTGAAAGTACCCGGGAGAAAACAGTGATAAACTATTGATATATGCAATAACATGGGCGAATCTCAAAATAAATAGGTTGAAAGAAGTTAGATTAAAAAAAAGACCATGGTTGGGTGTGGTGTCTCACACTTGTAATCCCAGCACTTTGGGAAAACAAGGAGGGTGGATTTCTTGAGTCCAGGAGTTTGAGAACAGATTCAGCAAAATAGCAAGACCTTATCTGTACAGAAAAAACAAACAAACAAACAAACTAGCTGGGCATATATGTACGTTTGTATATCATTTCTATCTCAGTAATACTATTTTTGACAAAAGAAAAAAAATAGCACACCAGATGTGCTCTCCCTCTATGTCCTTCTATAACTGTAGATCCCATCAACTAGGCCTATTATGAATTAAAACCCTGCTCACCGTGCCTAGCTTGATTATTTGCCTCTATTTTACATAATAAGATATCATTTCTCATCCATTAGGATGGCTTAAATAAAAGACAAAATATACATCGGTGAGGATAGGGAGTAATTCTTATACATTGCTGGCAGGAATGTAAAATTGTATAGCTGCTTCAGAAAACTATCCGAACGTTTCTCAAAATACTAAACATGAAATTTTCACAGTACTCAGCAATTCTACTCCCATACACCCACAACAAATAGAAACACAGGTACGCAAATGTTCACAGCAGCCTTATCTGCAATAGCCAAAAGGTGAAAACTTCAATGTCCATCAACTGGTGAACGGATAAACAAAACGTGCTCTATCCATATGATGGACTGTTCGGTCACAAAGAGGAATGACGTGCTGACGCAGGTTATGACATCGATGAGCCTTGAAAACTAAATTACGTTAAGTGAAAAGAATCAGTCACAAAAGGTCGCGTATTGTGTGACTCCATTTATGTAAAACGTCCAAAACAGGGATATCCACAGATATAGAAACAGACTAGTCATAGGCTGAGGCCAAGAGAAAAGAGAATGGACGTGGCTGCTAACCAGTGCAGATCCGCTACACTGTGGTGACAGACACCCAGTTCTATAAATATATTAAGATCACCGACCAGTCTGTTTTAAAAATGGGTGCATTTGAGGGTGTATACAATATATCTCAATAAAGCTATAAAATAAAAAAAGTTGAGTCTCATAAAAAAAAGACCAAGTAACAGCCATACATGCTTTTAGAAACATGAAATCTGAGTTTCATGTGTTGACAATTGAAATGTAAGAGACCTGTTGGGCCCCAGTGAGCAGGCCACGCAATCATCACTTGCCCGCTGTGCCAGGCCAGTGGGCCAACTTCAGGGCTGCATCATCCTTGACTGTTTCTCTGCCAGAATCCTCTAGCAACTGTGTTTCTAACCCCACTAAGAGCATCTTTCATGACTAGTTTAAGGTGACAATCCAGGCCTCACCCTCAGTCCACTCACTGACCTCTCTTGGGCAGCACGGACGGTCAGCACTGGTCCGCTTGCTCCTGTGGCCACATGAACTTCCATCTCTCTATCAGAAGCTTCCTGGTCCCATCAGCACGGTAAGTCTTCAGGGCAACCTGGAGCACACCCCACCAGCTCCAATAACATGGTACACCACATCCTGTTTCTCTTTTCCCGATATCCTACACTGAGATACTCAAATATAAATCATGTAGTCCACCCATCTTTCTCCTCCCAGCTCTACAAAAAAATAAATAAAGTCAAGATTGCTGACTTGGCATGTTTCAAAGACATGGTAAATGAATGTAATTATGTTCTCGTTTGTGCGATGGAATACTCTTCCCTCATAGGGAAGGGGGGACCCTGAGAGAAGAGGACATTTAAACAGTCCTGCTACATGTGCCACAGAGACAGGGCCCTGCACTGCATGCCAAGGGGGCTGCTGCCAAATGCAAGAAAAAAGCAATTCTGGAAAAGGGCAGAATGGGACCAAAACCACAATCTTGGGTTGCAACCTATCCAGAGAAAGTCAAGTTCTTTACCAGAGTAAGGAAGTAAGTCTGCCTCGCTACCTTCTACCTTAAACTATAAAAGCAACAACACACTACCTTGATCCAAAGTGGGTCTAAAATTTAAGACAAAAGAAGATAACAGAAAAGTACTTGTATTACAAAAATATCTGAGGGGTGAATAATTAGCTTCATTCATTCCTTTATAAATTTCTACCCAACCCCAAAAGATTACCTCTAAAAACAGTGAATTAGGTCCTCAAATGATAATGGGTCTTTTGCTGTCTTTATTTTTATGTTGATCTTAGAATAATTGTTTATCGTTAGACTGGCTAAATGTTTAGCTATCTGAATTTCCATCTGATGTTAATTTAACTTATTACTACGAGTTAAATCAAGTACACCCAAGGCAGTTTTACAGAAGCTTCCAACACACAGTTTATTATGTTTGTTCCTTATTTGAGGAAGCCACATAGACCTCTTTCCTCCCTATTGTTATGGAAGGAAGCAAGACAGCCTATCAGAAAGATATAAGATTTTTTCCCTCAAGATTGTTCATCTTTTGTGTTGGCAATCTGTCTTTTAGGAGAGATAGAATAAAGCCGATATTTAGGTATATCAAGTGATTCAGTGCAAGCATCTCTCAAAACCATGATCAATATTCTCATGTTTTTAGCACTGTTTTCAGTCATAAATATCCTTCCTCTAAAAAAGAAATAATTCTCCTTGTGGTCTACAGTGCCTGCAGTCAATATGAAGTTTTAGAACAGCCAGGATGGCCTGGGTGAGCTCAAGCACTCATCAGAACCACCTTTCCAGTGAAGAGACAGGAGCCCACAGTGTGCTAAAACCTATATGCTTTGCTAAAGGGAGGACAACTGTAACATGAATTTAGATATTAAACAAAGCAATAACAGAAAAATTTTTATCTTGAAGCATAACATCATCTGTACTAAATTTCATATCTCATTTTTTTTCTCCTCTCGGCTCCACCAAAGGAGAAAAAAAGATTGACTTCATCATTTAAAATAAATATGTAATGTCCTTTTAAAAGTTAAAATATCTCAATATTGGGAAGAGGATGTATAGAAAACAAAAGTTTAAAAAGCACATCATTAAATGTTCTTAAAAGTAATAAGAACTTTACTTATGGCACAATATTTTAAACGTCTGCCTCATGTACTCATCAAAATCAGAGTACAGAAATGCTCTGTACTGTGGGAATGAGAATTATAACACCTGGAAGGTCACTTTGAGTCAGTTCACTGAAAACAGACCACTATCTCAACAGATTGCTCAGATCTCAACATCACAGTCGTGGCCACACACAGTGGCTGCCAGGGCCCCCACCGGAAGAAGGCACAGAGCACCCGTTATGGTGAAGGTCAGGTAGGGACAACGGGCACCTCTGGAATGTGGCCAGGGCAAGGGAAGCTGCTTCTAGTCACCATCAAAAGGCTCCTTCGCAATGTCCTTCATACACAAACTCTTAATAGTCTCATGCTGATAGAGTAACAATTTTAAATGAAAGCTAAAAAGCATCCCAACTGGTCATGGCTGCTCATCTCAGTTGGTCCTCTCACAGTGCCCACGGCTGGGCCACATGCAGAGAGCCTCATGTACAGAGAGAGCCTCATGTACAGACAGGCAAAGCCCTCCTATAAGATGCCAATTATGCAACATAAAATCAACAAAAAGCTGACTGAACATATTTTATATTTTTTAAATATAAGGATAAAAACGGTTGCAAACAAATTGTTGCTTTAAAATCCTTAGCCAGGAGACCCTGCTGAAATGGTTTTATTTCCAGGAGGATATGACAGCCACTGGTTGTGCTCATACCATCACCAAAAAGACTGAGCATTATTACAACAACTTTCTTACATGCAGATGACGAAAGTCCTTGTGCACTAGAGATTAGAATACCCTGGAGACTGAACTCAAAGTTGCTGTTTTAAAAAAAGAAAGAAACTGTCTTTAATAGTCTTAGAATGTTTTATTTCGAGATGTGTCCACACTTGGACAAGTTAGCAGAACATACCAACTTTGATCGCTTAGTTCTGAGGGACTGTGTCCTCTCCAGTATTTCATCAGCAATGACAGTCTCATTCAAGTTAACAATAGATGGAAATGATGGAGGATGATTTACTCATAAAGCATAACTTATTCAACTGCAAAACTACACCAGTGATTGGTCATAAATGCCAGTTGTCCAAGGACTACCAGGCCAGAGGAATGGTGGGGTCCCAAACCTAATGGCGCCATGCCCGTAGCCCTCCCAATTAAATGAAGACTCAGGAAGACACAGCCCGTGAGCAGCCTGGTCACGCCATAACGGAACCAGAGGTAGGAAAGCAGAAGCTGCGCCACAATGGATCCAATCAAAGACATCTGCTACAGTGTCGTACTGTGGAAATGCTCACCTCAGGACGGGTCACATGAACTATTACCCAGTTTTAAACACACACAGCAGCTGTGCTGCTAACCAATTATCCGTGAACGCAGCTGTTTCCCTTTTTTGATCTTACAAAATAGTATCATTAGTTCCTCACGGAATATCACATGCTAACACTACCTTGTGACAGACCGAAAGTCAACTGTAAATGTCCCCAAAGAACCTGCCTTGATTCCTGTGCCATGTCTTACTGGAACCCGACAGCAGCTCCACAAGATCAAGCCAGGCTGCCAGTGTGGGGGTGCCATTCCCCAAAGCAGCAACTGCAGCTCCTAGAAATGTCACCATGTCTGCCAAGGGCACCACGCCTCTCAACGAGCGCTATTTGCAGCAAAGATCTCAACAAAATGGAAGCACACAAGGCACTTGCTTCCTGGAGCTGTCCAGCGACAAGGTGTCATGGTCACGGGGTGTCTGTTCAGCTTCCTTTTTGTCGTTGGCGGGTGGAGACAGAAACCCAGGCCCACAGTCCCAGTAAAGTAGCTGCTCTGTTCTGGGGAAGCATGCCGGGACACCAGTGTACTGTATACAGGAGCAATGTGTGTCACCCAGCCCAAACCGAATCACAGCCTAAGAAAGACTCCAGAGGACCTAGCAGACCTTCTGCCCTCAAAGCCCAGGGGCCCAGGAGCCAGCCTCCCTGCGTTTAAATCCAGTCTCCATCTCTGAGGAGCTGTGTGATCTTCAGCAAACCACTGTGCCTGATTATGCCTCAGTTTCCCCTCAAAGCATAATCATAGTACCCTCCTCAAAAGATTGTTGTGAATATTAACTCATATTAAAACATTTAAATCCATTTCTAGAGGTGCCGGACAAACAGTGAGTAACAACAACACCATTAGCTTCTAGGCTTCTTTCTATTACTGTATAGCCTAGACACTGGATATAATAGGGGCTCCCCCAACGTTACCACCAGCCCATTAATGGAGGCTCTTACTCTGTCTCTGAGAAAGTAATACACTCCACGGCTCAAAAACAGAAAACCAGCAATTAGAAAGTGAGAGTTGCCGGGCTCGGTGGCTCAGTCTGTAATCCCGCACTTTGGGAGGCTGAGGTGAGTGGACTGCCTGAGTCCGCGGGTTCGAGACCCGCCTGGGCAGCGAGACCTCATCTCTACAGTAAATCAAAAAATCAG
>NW_007252247.1:1614257-1699829 GCF_000164805.1 Carlito syrichta | reverse complement strand
AAAAAAAAGAAAGTGAGAGTCCTCAGACAAGGAAGCACACCCAGCTTCGTAGCTGAGCCCTTGCTTCTCCCGCTCACCAGCACATGCCGGTCCCACCCTCATGGAGGTCATCCCATGACCTTGGCTATTCAGAGCCACCACATAAATGACCCACCCTACACCCTCACGTGAGCACAGCTGTCAAGAACACTGAGGGGTCATGAGAAATACAGTTTTCTTTTTTTTTTAACCTTGTTCTTAATATTATTCCCACCGTGTCAAAAGGCGAAGAATCCCACGATGAAAACCATCTCCATGCATGGAATCAAGATGTGCTTCTAAATCCTTCGGCTCACCTGTTCAGAATCATCCCTAGAAAGCCAACCATGCAAGCGTCCCAAAGGCTCAGGGTTTCTCCAATGTCCTGGTCCCTGACCTGCCCACCTCTTCCATGCCATGCACAGTTTCTCCTCATGACTGGGCCCTTTGCTTGGATTTGAGGAAATGGATGGTCTTCCTCTAGGCCCAAGTTCTAATGCTCAGTGCAAACATATTTTTGGAATTCAACACATGTCCAAAAAACCAAGTTCCATCCCACGTGATGCTACCAAAGCCTTTTTGGCCCACGGTCTATTGGAATCAACACCAAAGCTGCCTCCACGGAACCTACTCAGCACTTATTTATCACACTGTCTGTGGGAAAAGGCGCTCCGTGTAGCATTCTACACACTGGCTGCTGCAGAGAGGGCCCCTCCAGTGGAGCTGTGGGATGGAAGGCCCCTAGATGCTCCATGGTGCCAAAGGAACATTAACTGCAAGTGTGTGTGAGAAGCCAATGAACAACGTCGAACGGACGTGTCTGCCTGTCATCCCGCACTTTCCTGGAAATCAGCGGAGTAAACGTAAACAGAATTTAGCTTGTATTGCCTAACACGGGGTCTGTGCTGTGGAGGTTAATTTTGAGATGCTGGCAGGCTGGCGACGGCTACAGCAGCTTGAGGGGACACACGGCCACAGGCCTGGACAATGACATGCTCCTTCTCCACCTCCTCCGCACGATTCCTTTCAGCTGTGTCTGCAAGTACCCCAGACCCCCAGAAGCAGGGGACAAATAAGGAACCCAATTTAACGTGCCACTGGGATCTCCACGTTCAGGGAAGACTTTGGGGCCCTAGTTCTTAATAGAAAGTCCACGGTGTGGAGAGGGCTGCTTCCCTCCCCCCTGGCTTTTTAAGTGCTACGATTCTTTGACGGGTATGTCTTTTTCACTTACTTTCAAAAGGTCACAGCTGTCTTCTGGATGCCTAATAAATAGAAGGTTTGTGTACTTTAAAGGAAAAATGAAAATAAGTACCTGACAACACCATAAGTTGGAATTTCTAAGGAGTTGTTCCTCCCAGAACTGCTAATCCCCAGAGGGGGGCCTAGTTGGCCAAGATGCCCTCTCCAGGCCCAGGCACGGTGTTATGTGCTTTTCATTTGCCAGCTTTTTACTTCTGATAGCTTCTCTATGAAGAAGATAGTATTACTCCTGCTTCACAGCAAAGAAAACAAAAATGTATAGGGTAACTTTCCCCAAATCACAGCTATTAGTATGCGAGCTGATGTCTGTGAGAATCCAAAGCTTGCGGCCTCAACTACAATCTACTGTACTACCAAAAGTGAAATCCTGCTGAGATATAGATGGCTTCTGAACTTATCATATGAAGTCTCCAAAGGAAGAAAGCCATAACTGCTAGCCAGAATTCCTTTTGTACCTACACTTTAAAACATGGACACTCAACCAAGATCATAATGCTATACCTAAAGAATAGAGATGTTTTAATAAACATGTCCCTCTCTATGTCCCTAACGCCTTCAAGCTTTTCAACAAATGCTGAAGACTCACCGAAGGACAAAGCATGGGAAAACTCCCACGTGTCACAACACTTGCGTAGAGACTGAGTTTCACCCGATACTGTCGTAATCCAAAAGAGGCAGGTCTGGGGATGAGCCAGAGAGCTCTGCATTTCAGACCAACCCCCAGCCACGCTCTTGACCCATGGGATCCCTAGGGCCTGGCCCACGCCTAGGTGAGCAGGCCCAGGTAAATATGGCGGCAGCCCCAAGTGACTGTGTGGAAGGAGGCAGTTGATGAGGGGGTCATCTGTTTAACCCGGTGCTCCACACAATCCCACAATTGAATTTTCAGAATGGGTTACATAATTCGAAATTTTAAAAAATGGTCATTTTTCCTTCCCTTCTAGAAAACGCTCAGCTAATCTTCCTCTCGTTTAAACTGAAAGTGGCAGATTGGTAAGATTTTTAAATCATCTTAATCTGATAGGTCAATATAACAGGAATCCCAGTAAGTTTCAGCATTGCTGGAATAATAGGATGGAAGTTTTTTCTAATATACATAGTACGTTATGGTTAAATGACATAATGCTCACAAGCTCACAAATGACCAATGTCAACAGCACTTCAAAGTTTGTAAAATATAAAAAAGTTTACATTATCTCATTAAAAGATACTCTGGAGTGACAACTGAAGAGACTTCTAAAATTATTTGTGGTAAAACTGTGACACCTTGGGAGAGGTAGTGGTAAGGAGAGAAGATAAACGAAACAAAATTTAACTGCTTAATAATCCTAGTTGACAGTTCCCATTGTGTGAAACGCAATCTATAAACTCAATTCCACACGTGACAAGTTGACAAGTTTGTCTACTATTCCCGGTCAACAACAGACAAAATGCAGAGCAGAGGTTTGGTGATGTGTCTAGACCACACAGCCGCCGGGCAGTTGCCAGGGTCCAAACCCACAGCCTGATGTGCTTTTCTCTCTCCCAACTGTCAGAGGGGTCCAGAGCCGGCCTCTTAACACATCAATTACCTATTGAGAATGAGAGTCTCAGGTATAAGAGAGCTGAGAGACATAAAAGAAAAACTGGTTTTAAAACAGTTAAAAGAGCAGCAAAATTTTAACCATTTCTAAAGCAGGAAACTTGGGGAAAAAACTTGCCACGTCATAAAGGTCGATAATAATGCTCAAACAACTGTGCTTAGCAACAAGTGCTAGACTATCTAGCCCTGATCAAGATTTATGCCATGTACCCAGCAAGTATAAGGACTTCCGTAAAGCTCACAAGTCAGGGTGTGACCCCTTTGTAGACAGAGAAACTGAAGTTGGACACACAGGATAACTTGCTTCAAGTTACACAGTCAGAGAGTGACAGAGCTAAGATTAATACCCGGGTCTATCTGCAGAGAATTATTTCAGAGAAAATTTTAAAGCCTCTTTTACCCTCAAACTATGATTTATGTACATATATTTGAAGGGAGTAAAAACTCATTACTAAAATATGATACAAAGTCATATAAGCATCAAAATACTAAAATATTCATGAATATCTTAGCAAAAGTTTTCTAAAATTTCTCAGAAAAGTGTTCAATATACTATGTGGGTTTGTTATGAACTAGAAGCCACCTTAAAAATGAAAAGCTATAAACCAACAATCTGCTAAGAGAGAACAGGGTTACCCTGGCACAGGCCATGTTGAGACCAGTGGATTTCTGTGAAAGTTAATGTGGAAAAGAAAAGCAAAACAAAACACATATTTATTCACTCATAAAAGGTCTCTTAAAGTGATATTTTTTTTTCCCAGGAAGCTATGTAGAGCTCAAACTATTTACTGAAAATTTAGTACATGGAACTCTCTAAATGAAAATGGAAATGATACATAAATAACCATATCCTCTATGTCAAATTAACAGTTGCAAGCTCCATTAATCCCTAAACATCAAGGAACACATTATTTTGCTGTTGGGTCAGAGAATATTTTGCCCTTGATATACAACTGCAAAACTAAGTACATATAGCACTGGGTTAGAATTGTTTAATAATATAAAAATTCAATTCTCAAAATTACAGCCATCTATTTAGGATACAAGGAAACTATTCTCATTCCAGGGATCACTGAAGAATTTTTATAATAAATGTTAAATGATCTAGATTTTATATTCTTTCATATACTAGGTATCATCAAAAAATACAGTCAAGGGTTAAATAATAAACTACAAAATCAATCAGCAGGCAATTTTTTCTTCTTGTCCTTGTAAAATGTGTGTAACCAAAAAGTTGAGTATTTCAAAAACTATTGAAAAATTTGACTTATATTTGTAGGAAAATAAAGCCAAAACTCCTTTAAAAAACACATTTAAAATAAATCAAAGATAAAAATGTGAAAACCAAAATTAAAAACAACATGAAAACATAATCTCATGGTTAAAAAGGGCTTGGGGAAGCATATCATAATATTTGGTGGTCACAAGAATAGATTTTAAAACCTGACCGCATTTATCATTGTTAGTTTCTTAGTTTTGACAAATATACCATGGGTATGTAAGCTGTTAACATCGGGAGATGCTAGATGAAGGGTTGCCCAGAAATCTTTGTACAATCTGCAACTTTTCTGTAAATAAATTAAAAAAATTCCAAAATTAAAAGTTAAAAAAAAAAAAAAAGAAAAAATCTAGCTACATTAAAGAAAATTCTGAAAACAATTCCATGGATAAAATTAGAAATAGAATTGATGATCTTATTTAATATACAGAGTGTCTTTATTTAAGAAAAAGATAAAACTACTATAAATAAATAAATAAAAATAAAATAAAAATAAAAATTTTACCAAGGAAACACAAATAATCAGAAAACAGGGGGAAATGCTCAACTTTATTCAATTAAGATACAAAAAGTTAAAATAATAAGAGGTCAACTTACAAAGATCTAAATTTTAAATTCTACTTCTCAGAATTTATTCTATACAGACTTGCACAAACATACAAAATGTTTCTAGAAGGATGTCTATAATTTTTGCTTCAAATAGCTTCAAACCAAACAAGGACCAAAACAAAAGAAAACCTAGAAAGACTCTAAATGTATATTAATAATAGGGGCATCAGATGAATGTAATACACAATAAAATAGGTTCCTGGGAAAAAGCTCAACCCCCCCCAAAACAAACAAAAATGGCCAGCCCAATCATGAAAAAGTAATTGCGGTTTTGGACCGTGAATTTTAAATCATTACAACGAGGCTCAAATACATCTTTATTAATGAAAATAAGAACCATTACAATCAGCACATTTTTGCCAACAAGAAATGTTTGTTTAATCCTGTAACATAAAAATCCGTGCTTCGGGATTTGACGAACTCTTGGAAAGCATTTTCTGCATCCTGCTGGTTGTCGAAGTGCCGTCCTTGCAAAAAGCTGTCAAGATGCTTGAAGAAGTGGTAATCAATTGGCGAGAGGTCAGGTGAATATGGAAGATGAGGCAGAACTTCATAGCCCAATTCATTCAACCTTTGGAAGCGCTGCTTGTGCAACACGTGGCCGGGCGTTATCGTGGAGAAGAACTAGACCCTTTCTGTTTATCAACGCCGGCTGCAGGTGTTGCAGTTTTCGGTGCAGCTCATCGATTTGCCAAACATACTTCTCAAATGTAACGGTCTCACCGGGATTCAGAAAGTTGTAGTGGATCAGACCGGCAGCAGACCGCCCAACAGTGACTGTGACCTTTTTGCGGGGCAAGTTTGGCTTTGGGTCCAACCACTGAGCTAGTCGTCAACGGCTGTCATATGCAATCCACTTTTCATCGCACGCCACAATCCGATGGAGAAATGATTCGTTGTTGATGTGCAGAATACGAGGAGATGATACTTCTAAACGATGATGCTTTTGATTTTTGGTCAGCTCAGGAGGCACTCACTTACTGAGCTTTTTCACCTTTCCGGGTTGCTTCAAATGCCGAAAAACCATAGAATGGTGGCCACTGAATTCTTCAGCAACTCCTTGTGTGGCTTAAGAGGATCAGCTTCGATGACTGCTCTCAGTTGATCACTGTCAACTTCCAATGGCTGGCCACTACGCTCCTCGTCTGCAAGCCTCTTGTCTCCTTTGCAAAACGTCTTGAACCACCACTGCACTGTACCTTTGTTAGCAGTTCCTGAGCCAAAGGTATTGTTGATGTTGTGAGTTGTCTCTGCTGCTTTATGACCCATTTTGATCTTGAATAAGAAAATCACTCGAATTTGCTTTTTGTCTAACATCATTTCTATAGTCTAAAATAAACACCAAGTAATAAGTCATTAGCAAAAAAATAAAGTGAGAGACAAGCATTAAAATGATGCATAACGTGACCACATTTATTTAAGAATGCATTCCAATATCAAACAGCAAATATCAACAATGTGAAAATGGAAATTACTTTTGTACAAGCCTAGTAACTACTATTAGTGGCAAGGTCTCTATTCCAAATTATCATAATTAAGTTTGAACTGTGTTGCAAGACATTCTTCCATATACACACAATTTAATATTTATATCCCCATTAAGTGGAAGGATTTCTGAGTTAATGTGTCACAGTTTGTTTCTATTCATCAGCATCCATAGTACAGTAAATTTTCAGGATGTTCAACTATTATACGTAATTATAAATTCTGAAAAAGAAGAAGGATAACAAGCTCATAGGGAAGACTCATGTCATGTGAATAGTGACCAATTTACTCTTCTAGTACTTCTAAGTAAGCACAGGAGAAAGATTCTGACTGATATGACCAATTGAAATTAAACTGGGGTCTTTTATAAGCCAATTGATTTAATTTCTCTGAAATATATCTTGTCTGGAAAATAATCCTAATGTGTTCATCTAAAATTTGAAGACAAAGTATCTGGGTACACAGAAGTATCACAGAATCACAGGTTTTCCAGGAAAAGTCTCACTTCGAATTCCTACCATAACTTGATCTTAACAAATCCCAACTAAAAATTCAACTGAAAGCTAAACCAAAGCCCTGTAATTTAAAACTCCCAAACCTGCACCAATCTTTTTTTAAAAGCCACACTTAGATTGCAAGCATAGCTTGGATATGTTTATCAACCCCAGACGTAGTGACTGTAGGAAGATGATAGCTTAATTAAAGCCCTGGCAGGGTCAGCAACGTTCATATGCAAGATGTTTCCACACAGTGTCACTTGGGTACAATCAATTGAAATGCACCGTGAATTGTTAAACGGAAAAATCCAAAACAAGGGGCCTGCTGTCACACTAAAGGTTCTTGCATGCATTAAGAGGTTAATTTATATTTTATTTGGATGCATGCATATAAAAGTAATATTTATATCAGATATTCATAGCTTACTTAGATGATTGATTTCCATTTCTCTCCATAATATGACCAGCAAATAAAACACACGGTGGTTCTAATATAAAGAAATAACATGTGACAAGGTTCCCTAAAACATTTCTATTTTGGACCTCACAAGCTAAATTGCTTTTGCTGGCCCCTTCCACCTCTCAGCATGGTTGACAGACAAATTGATCGAAACATTGGAAAATAATATGCTTGCAAAATTTCTCTGGGTGAGTTTTCAGTCTTTTGAATTTTTCATACAAGAACAAAATGAAAGATTGCCTTCTTGATTTTCCCTCCATTATGCGGCCCCATCTTATGTACTACAGGAGCATACAATACTTCAAACAGCAGCCGTATGTTGTAAACAAAATGTAGAACATTTTTCATAAAACACCGAAGCTGCATGAAGTTAGGAAACTGGGTAGCAGGCATCTTGGCCCGGCAGATTATGTTGTTGAGTTATAATGAATTCATACATTTGAAGTTGCCTTAGGGCCGCTCATTAGACTTAGGGGTGTTTATTACAGAAAATATTGCCTGCATCATTTAAGAAGTAAGAAGGCTGGGTGATTTGATTAGAAATGTTGACAGTTGAGGTGTGGAAAGGATGTGTCATTCACTCGCAGGCTCCAACTTCAATATTAGGATCCTTCATTTTTTATGAACCCTTTCAAGCCCTCTTTGAACTCTGGATTCAGGGAGCCGGGAAGAAACTTTTGTAGTAGGCACTGCATACACTAACAGCATGCCCTGATCTCTACTTGACTTGTTACTCTTAAGTATACTGATACCATTTCACAGGCAAAGAGATTACAGTTTTTTAAACTTCTAATTATGCTCAGCCACATACAACCAAGGATGTTGAGAAAACATAAAAATATTCCTATATCATCTCAACAGACCTTGTCTACCAGTTAACAACCACAACTGCTTCCACTTTCTGTTCTTCAGACACTCCAGGCCCTCGGGCTCTTATAGAATTTTTAAATTAATGTCTACGGCATTACAGGATAGGTAGAATCCTCATACATTTAAATTTACACCTCATGAAAATTCTTATTAACTAAATTTTTTCCTCGATACTCGCAGGTCAAGAATCGATGAATAGTCAATTTTTTTTCAGTCAAAATTAAACAAATCATAAAAAATGGCATAATTCTCGGCATTGCAGATTAGATTTAGGAGGTAATATCTGCCAGATATGAAAAACAGAACTCATTATGTTGCACTAAAATAATTTTCACTGCAGTATTTTTATTTCACTTCATCAGCTTCACCGGTTTTGGTAAGTTCACTACAATATTTCACAAAATAACGTGGTTTGAAAATAGACTTTGCGGGTCCCTGTCCTGATGCCCCGGAATGTGCCACGAACTGTGTGGGCACTGACTGCAGCCGGAGGCACAGGTGAGTGGACCCAGACCTGCCGGTATATTTGGCCTCAGTAAGCATCACTGGACTCTCAGCCTGTGAGCACTGGACTGAGCCCATGGGTGCGGAGGACTGGCAGGACGCTACGCCAAAGAAGTCCTGCACGGGGTTCCATAGACCTTTCTTTTTTATTTTTATTTCATTTTATTTTGAGTCGGGGTCTCACTCCGTCGCCCAGACTGGAGTGCAGTGGCTGCTCCCGGCCACCACAGCCTGCTGGGCTCCGGCGATCCTTCCGCCTCAGCCTTCCGAGAATTACGGGCACACCGGAATTACGGGCACGCACTACCACACCCAGCTGACTTTTTGATTTATTGTAGAGATGAGGTCTCGCTGCCCAGGCAGGTCTCGAACCCGCGGGCTCAGGCCATCCACTCACGTCAGCCTCCCAAAGGCGTGGGATTACAGGCTGAGCCACTGAACCCGGCTGATCTTTCTTTTTTAAATAAGCATCTTAGTTAAGAGCCAAAGGAAGCTCACCGCCATTTGTTCCTCCTCAATATCGCTGATCCTTGCACCACTTGGACTCTAGTTTAATTATTAGTTAATGACAATAAGACTAGTGCCGGTGTCCAGAGGAAGTACATGTGGGCATCCTGTAGCAGCTACACACATGTGGGTATGTGGAGGGTGGTGTGGCCACAGGTTAGGAAGATAACTCAATAAAGAAAAATAGAAATCCCCCCTTCAGAGACAGAAGATGATGTATTTTAGCTTAAGGTCTAGAGTCAGTCTATACTTAGTTATCAAGAAGGCAAAGAAAGAAATTAAATTATCCTGATGACATCAAAAGGAAAAACATAAACAAATATGTGTGTGAATGTGTTGTTGCCTTTGAAAGCAAAGAGTAATGTACAGCCTGCATGCCCTCCCACGCCCCGCTATCATCACAGTGCTTGTCAGGACACGCATGCTCCTGTTAAGAACATGCCTGACAGAGGGAGACCCGGCGTGTCAGAAGAGGCCAAACAATGCAGCACTCCTCCGGCTGAACCCGGAAAATACTGCTCAGTCTTCCATCTTTCCTGACTCCTCCCTGATGTGTGGAGTGCAAGGCCAGAAGCAAAGGAGCATTTCATTAATATGTTTACGACCCAAAGTTATTCACCTTTGGCCCATAATAATGGCTCTCTCCTGGTAGAGGTTCTGGGTGATATTCAGGAGGCCGGGAGGCCACGTAACTTATTACCCAAGTCAGGTCCCAGGTAAGAGCAGAAAGAGGGTGAGGCTGGTCATAACACCAGACAACAGCAGGAACTGTCCTAGTACGGTAGCAGGAATGGGCTCTGACTTGGAAATACCCCTTGGAAGGCCAGGCCTTAACTTGCATGATAAGTTAACTAGGCATTACATAACTAGTATTGCGTAAAGACGGTGAATCCTGAGGGCATGTGCTGGGTTCATCTTGAGTCATTCACAGGCTGACACCCAACAGGACGGCGACGGCTAGTGTGACTACGACCACTTCCACCACACAGGAAAATGTATTTGAGGTCTTTGGGCATGTATTTATTTTAGGCTAGGCCCTGGGCCGGGTGTTTTATATCTATCATCACATCTGAACCTGTGAGGCAAGTATAAGAATCCCATTTGAGCAGCGAGGAAATCACAGCTCAGACGTCCAGTAGCTGACGTCACCTGCCAGTGCCGTCGGTGGCAGAGCTGGAATGCGGGCCCAGCAGCTGGACTCCAAAGCCCGCCATTTCACACCCTACAGGAAGATGAAAATGGGCCGGAAGATATCACCCACGCCTGTCTCATGCTGCCATAATGGAACACAAAAGTCAAACATGAAAAACGACCTGCAGAATTTTTTATAATGCGAGAAATTGTATCCAGTATTTTGAGAAAACCAGATTCCAGGATTGTACTTTGATCCACAGAATAAGGAGAGGACGGGACAGAGCCACAGCAGTGTCAGAGAAACGGCAAGACCACGGGGGCTGCAGTAGGGAGGGGGTGGAGAGGAATGCAGCAGTGGCCAGAAGAGCCTAGAGCAGGGCCAGCTCTCCACCCTGCTCCAGAGCCCCAAGCCCCTAGGCCCACAGGGAGCTGTGGAAGGGAGACCCTCCCCGAAATCGTCTTCCAGAGGGCTCACGGCCACCGTGGGCTTTAAAAGAAACTTTGCCTTTTTTAATGTTTCATCTTCAGTCTGTAAGCATCGGTCACCAGTGGTGAATTTCTGGACTGTCTCCCATAACTAGCATATAATCAGGTTTTGGACCAAGATCAATTTTTTTTTTAACTTGGAAGAGAGTACTGTAGAAGTTATCCTTCAGTACCCTCTCTGGAAATGTCTGATTCTTCCTTGTCTCTCAAATCCCAGGGCATTTGTCCCTGTGTAGGGCTCCCTGAGTGAGAACTCCTGACAAGAGAGAATGCCAAGAACAAGGAGACTCCAAGGCCCCGTGGCATCACTATTGTCCTAAGTTTTAAACCTGTTCCCCTGTCAGGATAGCACCAACACGAGACTTTAGATCTTGGGAATAACATCTTAACCACAGTCCTTTAAAAAAAAGAAAAGAAAAGAAAAAAAACCTGAAGTGAATGCATGAAGCCTAGAGGACACAATGCCAACGTCCATCTTTCAGGTGATTAATATCAGGGTTCACAATCTAAAATCACAGCAAGTTTGATGTGGAGTCTGTATAAAAATAGCCAGGGCATCTGACTTCTGCACTTGTAAATTGGCTGGTTTGCATTTAAAGCATGAGGACATTTCTCTAAATTGTTTATTTTGTTTTAATGTGCCTTAAAGTGCAACACTGCCTAATATCTTATAAAAGCTACAACGTGGAACAGTAGCATTTTTAAGTTAGGAGTGACAAATCCGAGAAAACCTCTACAATTTGGCTTCCATATCTCTGAATTGGTATTTCAATGACAGATGTTTGTTGCGGCAAAAACCTCTGTCAGAACAAAATTAGGTGATCTATCATTTTAAGATATGGTCTTCATATACTGTTTACTCGAAGATATCACTTGCCTCAAGCCAATTTTGACCAAGAACATTTTGTGATATGGAAGTGATTTGTATATCATCATTTTTGTGATAAATGTAGCTCTTGAACACAAAATAACCTACCATTCCACAGTATTACAGTTAAAACTCCTACACCAGTAAATCTGTACTAGTGCTTTTATTACTACTAAGATACTGTATCTAGACTCCAGGAAATTTTTTTCCCCCTTGAATAAGGTTGCCACTTTCCTGCCTTCTGACCGGGAATAGGATTTTTAATCCACTGTTGGGGCACCCTAAATCCCCACGCTCTTCCCACTTCCTGAAGCCTCTCAGGGAGACGGTTCTCTCTTGGAGCACTCCCAGGACTTCCCGGACGCGCAGTGGCACCTGCCAAGCCACTCATAGCTCTCGGGCAGCCTGGGTCTTGGCCCACAAAGCCACTGGCTCTGCAGAGATGCCATTACCCCTGGGTCTGTGATGGGGACATTGGAAGGTCTGGAGGGTGGCTGGGCGCAGTCACTCTGCTGGGGACAGACAAGGCCTCTCAAAGCCAGGAGCTGTCATCCCAGGTGGCCACAAAAGGTGAAGGTGGCAGGCGACATGCTGCTGGATGGGACCAGCTGCGACCACCCCACAGGCCGAATGGAGGTGGGGACCAATAGGTCAGGGGCAGCTGAAGCATAAACAGCATTTGTCTCTGGTGAAAAAGGAAAACAAAGCCGCTCTGCCGATCCTTTTTCCAGGTTTCTAAAACTGAAACACCCCAAAATACCTGCTGCCACATGGAGCCAGGGGATCTAGGCACAGACTTCAGCGACCTGAAAGCAACAGGCACCATTTGTATCAGTTATGCATTGCCCGCCAGGCACAGAGAGAGGGCACTTCCCGGGATCGATCACCACCGATGACAGATTGCTCACTGGCCACTCGGTCTTGCGGCCCCTCTCTCCACGGGGGCTCCCCAGAAGCAGATCTGGAGATGCAGACTGGCCACAGCTCCCCAGGCAACTTGCAGAACCCGGGAGCTGAGCCGAAGGAACACAAGCCTCCCGGGGCTCTGGGAGAAAGCTCTATGGCTCTTTCCCGCACCCAGACCTCAGCAGGCCTTCGATGAGAGCCAACAAATGACCAACAGAGACACAAGGGACACAGCCACCCCTATGAACCCAACTGCCACTTCAGCAGCTCAACGAGGAGTTTTGTGACGGGGTGCAAATCATCTCCAGAGAACTTAAATGGAAGCCCGCGGAAGAAAAACAAACAAAAAACCAGAATATTGCCAAATCCTGAAGGGACTTATTTCCTATACTGGAGACATTTCTAATAACTACACCTTACAGTTCACAGTTTTTGAGACAGTATTTCAGGTGTGTGTACCCCGTCTTTTGCGTATCACACCGTGCTTAAAAGCAGATGTTGCTTTTGTTTTACAAATGGGGAGAAGAAAGGTATCAAGCAGGACAAGGCGCATCTGGGGCCTCACCACGCTCGGCACCATGAGACCTGGCCCTCGGCACCCAGCCAGAAACGTCCTGGTCCCTTGCCCAAGGAGCGAGGGGCTGTGCCGCCGGCTAGGAGCACGGCCCCACCCCCAACACTCGATCTGCCCAGGGACTGGCTGAGCAGCCCACGCCACAGGAGCCAGAGGCCATACCGAAACACGGTGGACCTTCTGTGCTCCGTATCCTCCAAGCCTACCACAGTCTCAGAGACCCTGCCTTGGGGAGGGATGGACGGCATCTGAGGCACGGCAGCAGTCTTTCCTGCCACACCATCGCACGGTGGCACACGGAGGCATGAGTGCAGAGTCAGTGACAGGACACGCGGAGTCAGTGACAGATCCCCCGTGGGGAAACTTGGGGCCATGAGACCAGGGCCCGGTCCTTGCCCTGACAGAATTCACAGCAGGCCAGGGGGCCACACTGCCAGCTTCTCTTGGATGTGAGCTGAGTAGTCACAGACGTCACAGGTACAAGCGTCTGGGGTCACTCCTGTAGCAGCAGCAAGGTGGCAAACTGGCTGGGGCCAGGTGGTCCCCAGGGTTCCTCCCACAGGCTGAGCCTCTCTCCCCACTGGCCTCCCGTGCTCCAGGGACGACGCACGGGCTTCTCCGTGTGACAGTCTCAGGATTCCCACGAGGACAAGCAGAAGCTGCAAAGCCACCTTGAGGCCTGGGCCTGGACGCCCCACATTACTTCTGCCACATTCCCCAGAGCCAGCCAAGTCGCCAGGACGGCCCAGATTCAGGGTGCACAAACTCCACCTTGGGAGGTGCATGAAAACGAGTTAACATGATAGGCCGCCAATGGCCATCCTTACTGAGGTTTACTCTAAGGGTTGGCCCTGGGCCGGCGGCTGGGCACGTGGATGTCGGGAGGCTCCCACTGCTCCTGACACGAGTGGCTCCCACGACGGGGGTCAGGCCGATCACCTGCTTTCCTCCTGGGAGTCTGAGTTCTGGTATGCGTGCTATGCAGAGGGGTCAACGCGACCACCCCCCAAAAAATCCCTGTGCGCTGAGTCTCCGACAAGCTACCGGACAGGCCACACTGCACACGTGTGGTTACAACTTGCTGCTGGAGGAAGTAGACCCATCCCGTGCACCTCCCCTGGGAGGGCTGTGGCCACCTGCATCGGTGCCGCCTGGACCATGCCCTGTGCACCTCTTCCTTTGCTGGTGTGGCCCTGTGTCCTTTGGCTGCCATAAGTCACGGCCATGGGTACGATCCTGTGGGTCCTCCTCAGTCCCTGAACGAGGGTGGGGTCTTGGGACCCACGATATGGAGGTGAAGCAAAAACCACACCACCAAAGGGTCTGAGTGCAGGAACAGGAAGGGCCGTGCGGCCGTCTGCCCCAGGACGAGGACAGGGCCATCCAGAGAGAGGGAGACAGAGCCGGGAAAGCTGGGGGAGGGGGGAGACGGCAGCAGGTGGAGTCACCCTTTCGGGCAGGAGGGCCGGAGGAGAAAGGACCCCGGGGCAAAGCCAGAAGCGTCTACCCACCCCGGCCAAGGCCAAACCGGAAAAGGCGGCACGGTTTGTACTCCAAGAGCTAGAGCAACGGCTGCGGGCATGCTTACCCTTTAGCCTCTAGGATAAAACCGCCAGAGCTCCGCCTCTGGTCAGCGGGCAGCCACTCTGGTTGCCTTGGGTGCCTAACACGCTGCCCGCTGAGGAGGAGGCAGGGTGCCTGTGCTCTGGGTCCCCTCATACCCTGAGGACTGGCAGAGCTCGGGGAGCCTGGGGAATCATCCTCCCCCTGCCCCTCCATCCCCTGCACCCTGGAGAATGTCCCTCCTTGAGTCTTGAGGGCTGGTGCAATGGTAGCACCCGGGCTGCGTGTGGCCAGCCAGAGGAGCTGAAGAAGAAGCAGAGCTGGCTCCCAAAGAAGGGCTGTGAAAGCCGGCCGCGGACACAACTCAGCCCTGGGGTTCCAGCCTGTCTGGGTCCCCGACCACTATGCTCCAGGCAGGAGTCCCTCTAACCACAATACCTCCAGGTTCAGATTCTGGGGGAAAAGCACCAGGCGCTCTGGGGACTCAGGGGTCTTCAGGGTGGTGACATTTCAACACGCTGCACCACAAGACGAACTACTTCAAGCAACACTCGATCATCAAAATACTTCGGGACCTCACATTAGAGCCGTTAATCCAGGGGGAGACAGGACTGCACGGGGGTTCTCTTCCACACACCACAGCTAGACATCCTCAGGGCTGCAGCAAAGTACACAGGCTGATAAAGTAAGAATTTATATGACGCTTTAAGTGTGGCACCTGATACAGGTGCATGTCTGCACTCGATGTAATTAGTAATGTGTCTACCACGTCCAAAGGAAAAAGAAATTATAGTCGAGCATAACAACTTCTAAATTTCAATATTTTACATTCATTTTCAATATATTTTTCTTTCAGCCACAAGACAGGAACAGTTGAAACATACAGTAGCATATTCATCATTCAACAAGATATATTACAACACTCATCAACGAGGCTGAGGGGTCCACACACCAATATTACATTTTTCTAACATATCTACCGCATATTATTCAAAGTGATGCTTTCATAGCCTTGTAGATCAGTTCAGAGGGTAGACTGTGCCTTTCACTATTTTTTTACTGTCTTTTACCTGTCAGTAGCTCAAGGTACCAATAATTCTTTAAATTCCACATGCATGAGGAAATTACACCACATTGTGTAATGGCTCCAGTCACTCGGCGGCTGAGGCCACTCCACGCGGTTCTGTCTCTGCGCCGGGCCCCCAGAAATCTCGCCCGTCGGGAGCCAGGCTTCCTCCCTTCCACCCAGGCCCACCGGGCGCTTCGTGCGCACGGAGCCCGTCTAGAGGCTGCCCTTTCGCACGTCCCCAGGGGGCCGAAGGCACGTGTGGCTCCGCCCAGAGCTCTCTGTGGCTTCTGGAGGCCGGAATCCTTTGGGGGAAAGACGAGGCAGGGGCAGGCTGCGGCGGTGTGAAGGCCAGTTCCCAGGCACTGTCCCCCACCCCCTGCGGAGGAAGGAACCCCGGGGGCTGTGTCCCCCGGCAGGTGCCGCAGAGGCCGGAGGAGGCAGTGACACGGGGGCGGCGTGTGGCTCGGCTCCAGACCTGTGCTGGGAACTGGCCTGGCAGTCACCAAGGCATGCCTCCTGCCAGAGGCGGCATGTGAGCAGAAAGAAGTGAGGAGGGCCAGGGAAGGGATGTGGTAGGGGAAATGGGGGAAGGAGGACAGGGGTGGAAGGAAGGGGAGAAGAGAGAGGCAGGAGGGAGGGGAAGAGGAAGAGGAGGAGAAAGAGAGAAGCCAGAGGGGCGCAGAGGAGAAAGTGAGGAAGGGGAGGGAGGAGGGGCGGAGAGGCGGCTCTCAGAACGCAGTCCCTGCTCGCCCTGCCCAGGTGAGGCCGTGCCCACGCCTTCCCTCCCTCGGTCCATCAGGACTGCCTAGCCAGTCCCAGACCCACCCAGCCCCCGGCTCCGCGGCCTCTGGCGGCTCCCCCACACGGAAGGCCAGGGGCGCGGCAAGGGAGACAAAGGGTCAAGATTTCACCTTCCTCTGGACACGCTGCGTGCAGACACGCCGTGGAAAAGTTCTCAATTATTGGGCATTGAAACCATTAACACAGTCCATTCCCAACAGCACAAGGATGATTCATCCTCCTAATGATCACACCGCGGCCTGGGAAGAACCAGAAGGGGCTTGTGAATCAAAGACTCCATCACATTCTGGGTAATTTTAAGGTTAAGTATATTTAATTGTATTGCAGTGCTCCAAGAATTAGCAACCCATGAATGACAAAACTCCTCTATCAACCAGCACAGTCCCTGGCCTGACCTTGCCTCAGAGCAGGGCGGGGAAGGCCTGAGGGAAGAGTGGAGATCCCTCTGCCCAGGCAACATCCAATTCTCGGGATCAAAAAAATTAATTTCCACGACAAAAACGAACTCTGACGCTCACATGCAGGTGCTCAACTTATGATGGGGTTACATCCTAATAAACCTGTCATTCAGTTGAAAGCATCCTCAGTGGAAAGTGCGTTTAATATGCCCAGCCGACTGGACATCACAGCTTAGCCCGGCCTCCTCTGAGTGTGCCCAGAACACTCACGTCAGCCGACAGTCAGGCACGATCGCCTCTCACAAAGACTGTTTTATGATGGAGTGAACATCTCATGAAGTTCTCATGAGCATCTCATGAGCATCTCACGTAACGGAGTGAAGACCATACTGAAAGCGTCTGGGCAGCTGAAAGATGGTTCTACTGAATGCGCACGGCTTTCTCACCATTGGGAAGCCAAAACATCCCAGGTCAAACCATTGTAAGTTGCGGGCTGTCGGTTGTTGGAGAGAGAACTGAGGACTCCTCTCCAAACATCGTGAGACCGGTGTTAGCCTCACTTTTACGAGGAGACCCAGAGGCAGCGGCCCCATGCTCACGGCCCCACAGCTCCGGCAGCGTCAGGGCGGGCTTGGCCCAGGCTCTCGGACTCACATCCGGCGTATCCCCGTCTCTGGCCAGAGCCGCTGTCAGAGTGATGTTTACAAAGCAGACCGGATTCCAAAGCTAATGGGAACAGAAAGCTCCAGCTACCGCTGTCAGGAAA
Source organism: Carlito syrichta (assembly GCF_000164805.1). NCBI lineage: Eukaryota > Metazoa > Chordata > Mammalia > Primates > Tarsiidae > Carlito > Carlito syrichta. Next base: position 1,682,190 of record NW_007252247.1, on the reverse strand, counting down.
ATTCGTATCTAGTCTGGCTGACCCACGCAACAGCTTTCAAGATTAAGACTTTTACGTCTGTCACAAAAATGCCCATCATACTTTATGCAGTTATTCCAGGAAGTCCTGTCTCTTTGCTGGCTGTCTTCTGGTAATAACCTACAAAATCACCCATGTTACCGTACCACAAAGCCAGGGCCATGGCAAACCATCGTCATCAGGAGGGTCACTGACAATCAAACACTGGCACGAACCCAAAGACCAACCAAGTGCCAATGAGGTGCGGGCCAGGCTTGAACGGTATTCCCAAACACCAGGGCACAGATTTTTTTTAAAATGCTATACCCAGAGACTTGCAAGATGCTTAAAACTTAAGCTATAGGGTTCAGAGGGGAATGGTGAGAGACTGTTTTGAAGGATTTTGGTCATGAATGGTATATAATTTTTTACAACAAGTCTTGCTCCAGTCATAAAATACTTTATTCGCCCACACCATTCTGAGTCAGAATGGCGCGTGCCTCTGCCTACAGGCCAGCGCTATCCACACACGTTTTGCTAGCCTTTTATCTCCATGCTAAGCTGCTCCTGGAAGACTTGGTCTCTTTTTAAATTTTGTGAGCGGGTCCATATTATACAGCTCATTACAAGTGCTCCTAACTCTTAGACAATGACTCTATGGAGTCAACGACGTGGCTAATGAAGTATAAAGCTTTAACAACAAATCATTTACAAGTCCTGGGTGCTGTGTTCCTAATGGAGGAAGTTTTTAATCATAAGCAAATGCAATCATTTATGTTAAGCAACCCATGGACCTGGTCAATGTAGCACAAACAGCCATTAAGCAAAAATTATGACAATAAGGAAAGGGAATATAACATTGCAGACGTAGCAGTTTATGCTCTTTGTAGAGTCTGACCAACTTGGTCGTGGTAAAACCGAACTAAACCCTCCCCACATATAATAGTAGCTTTGAGGGTGGACTCGACGTCCTCATAGACAACCGTGACCTCAGCCACTGCGCGAGACAAGATACTGCCTCAACACTGAAGCTGATAAAAAGTATGAGAATGGCAATGTGAGACACGCGGCAAGTTGTTGGCCGTCTTCGAGCTGCTGTAACGGCACCGGAAGAATCAAGTGTGACCACAGACCAGCATGGTGTGCTGGGACTGGCATGGCCCAGGGTGTACCAGCAGCTTCTGTTCCCTTCACCTGGAGTTTAATGCAGGACAGAGCCTGCTGGGGAGAGCAGTTTGATCACAACTACCAGTGGCGTGGAGGGCTCCTTCCCATCCTCCTCTCTCATGTCTCACCACTTGCACCCTGACCAACCCCAGTGGCTTTCTGCACCGACAAAGCGAATCCCAAGGGCCTTCCCAAGCATGACATAGCCTGGGCTCCACCTCTCTCCTCTATATAAAGTAGTAATTAATAATGCAGTAAGGAAAGTTCAATACGTGAGATGAGTTAACAGGCGAAGCGCAGCGTGTGATGTTTCTGCAGCTTTACAAATATGAAGGCACACTGTGGAATTGGATGTTTACAGGACCCTTCCTGCCCTCGTCTCGACGGTGTGAAGGAGAAGACGGCAGCACAACCCCATGCCACTTCTGATATAGCACTGCTGGATGGGAAAGGAACAGGGGAAACAAACAAACACACAAACAAAAATGCTATTTACAGAAATCAGCTTTAGAGAAAACGTCTGATTCTGAGAATACTGATTCAGTATTTAGCGTCTGTCTGATACTTAGATGTCTTCAGTGAAATCCAGCAGCAGCAGCACAAAGAGAATCCAGAAAGAGACTTCAGCCCCAACAATAGTGTGCTCTGATGGTCGAATGAAAATAATCTGTCAGCAGGCCACAATAAAAGATGCTCAACTGAGGAATGTGGCACCAGTTAACTGCTTAATAATTTATATATGTGTACTGAACTTTAACACTGCACTGGCAGGACACATAAAATACTCAGCTAACGTAACAGGAAATGTCTGACTAAGTTCCATGTACACAGTAGGCACTCTGCTACGGTGACAGAGAGAAAGAGAAGGATGGAGAGTAGGAGAGGAGGCTACGGTTTGCTTTGTAGAACAGGGTCAAAGTGTACACGTGCAGCCATTAATCCAGAGTACAAAGGAGACGTAAAGAAACCTTACCAATATTTGTTGATAACCTACATAGGAAACGTCCATTCATCCACTTAAAAAGGCATTGCTACCTCGAGCTACAGTAAACCTATGGATAACACAGTTAGCTGTGTCTATAATATGTTTCCAAGATAGTTTACCTATAAAATTATTAAGTGTTTTCCTCTTTCAAAATAGTAAAGCATATTTCTTAAGATTTTCTAGGACACACACCTTCAAATCGCAAAGGTAAAGCAATTCCATGAATTATCTCAACATGTATTTAAATAATCTTTGTTTTTATATAAAAACTTGCACATCAGGCCCTGAAACTTTACATTGCAAGGTTCACTGGTATTGGTCAAGAACGCCTTGTGCTCTCCTATCAGGATGATTAATGAAGGCACCTTTTTCACAGAATGTCAGACTCTGCCTTTTTAACAACTGACCTTTCATAGAATACTACTGAACTCATAATTCCACTTTTGTTCAGTTTCTTATTAGTGGAGTTAAAATTAATACTTATGGGAATGATGGCTACGGTGATGCACAGTAAATCTTAGAGCACATCAACCTTCTATGCCAACTGTCCAAGGAATAGCACCTGCATTTGTCTACTTCTGTAGCCTAAGTATTCCGTGAAAATTCTGTGTCCTTTCAAAAGACAAATTAGGGCAATCTGCAGACCCTGTTTGAGAACAAAGATGTATATTTTGAAAAAGATATTAAAAGTTTGTAGGGTTTTTTTTAGAGGATCTAATAAAATTGCTAATTTCAATCATAAATTTTAAAAAATTTACTCTTATTCAGTTTTCTGAAACATTCCTGATGACTAAGATGATATACGGCACAACACACACTATAACCCACATTCATCTCCTAGAAGTGACAATTTAATAACCTATCGAGGCAACACAATACGCCAACACCACTTACCTTACAGTGGGATCACATGGCAAGGGGAAAAAAATAAGATCAGTTGCTAATACCTCAAGAAATCTCCCCTAGAATAGTAAAAAAAAAAAAGATTGGAAAAATGGAGCTAGAACAGGGGTTTCTCCTAATTATCACTGGGAATAGCCAATTACTTAAGGACTCAATTTTTTCACCATGCCAGCCATTTCATACTCAGACATACCTAATTTCTATAAACCCCTCAAGGGCCCAAACTAGTTTTAGCTCCAGAGGTCTTATGGGATCGCAGGGCAAAGTAGGAAGTCTACAGTACATTCAATTATTCATTCTTATTAAATATTTGAGAAGAGTCATTCTGAATAAATATCGGATATACAGCATACAGGTAAAGTGTGGCCTAAGGTGACACAATATGTCACATTATTTTAATCACCCTTGTCATCAGTGAAGTCATTCACCGAAGGAGGGGTAAAGATTTAGGTAAATAAGTAAGACAACACCTAACGGTACACAGAGACGCCACCTCCCAGGGTAGAAACGGCACCCTGCTCGAGGCGAATACTCTCGGAGAACTGGGCTATCGCTTACTGCTGCACAGAACATCCCAGAAGACCAAGCGCTGTTTATCTGAATCCCAAAGGCCAAAGTTGATAACTGTTAACACCACCATTATGGGAATGAAAGGAGAGCACTCGCTACCCCCCAGCACAACAGGCAAGTTCATAAGAAGGGTATCAGAGAGAGAAATGGAAAATACAAGAAAGTGGAAAGAAAGAGAGAAACGGCAAAAATGATCTGACATACTTTATGAAAGGCTCCAGATCAACTCCATTTTCACAAAAGAACAGAAGCCAAGACTATAAAACCAGGTGTAAGGCGGAGTTCCCCAGGAGCGCTTCACCTCTGGTATCACTGGGCCGCAATAAGGAGAGAGACACCGGAGATGTTCACAGGGACGTCACAATAACAAAACAAAGAGTTGTAACACCATCTCCCATCTCGAGAAAGAGAGTCAGGGAGAGAGAAAGCTATCGCTTCCATTTAAAACAGAAAAATGGGAAATTGGCTAACAGGTGAAAACAGCACTTCCCCACCAGGCAGCCGGTCCTGACATCACAAAGGCAGGGCGCCAGCAAGGACCAGGGCCACACTCTGTCTAACTCGCAATAGACACAAATCCCAGTGAAAGGCCATAAAATATTGATATTCTTCACTTCTGCAAAGATAACAACAAATTCATGAAGGCAAAACACCCACAAATCTTCGTATTTGCATTTCATAATGCTTCCACTAAGCTTGTGGCTCATGGTACTATTAGATTTACTCAGGATGGGCAGTATTTCAATGAGGATCTCCTAGAAAAGAACACCTTCAATTTCATCACAGCCTATTAACCAAGGTGTTATACATCTATACTTGGCAATTTATCCACAATGGATAAGCTCTCGGTTTTAAAAGGACTCCAAGGCCAAGTCCTGAAAATACCCCTAACCACATTCACACCTGACCCCAGCATACACGTGAGCCTGCACTCTCCTCACCCAAACGTGACAGCGACGCAGCATTGCGGTGACCCAGGCAAACTGGGAAGCTTCTTCCTGCAGTGTGTACAGGGGGAAGGTCGAGAATCCTTGCCAGAACGAGGGAGAGCACACCCACAAGACAGAGCCTTTTATTTCATACAGAACAAGGACGACCATACCAACGCATCACCAGATGCATTTTATATATGTCGACTAGTATTTTGGAATATGTGCACTTTCCAAATAGACATAGATTAGTTCAATTCTCCTGAAGAGATGAGAACAAAACTCCAAGCATCCTTATTCTCCAAATCTAAGAGTTCATGTTGGAGAGGAAATTTGCAGGTTACAGAGGCTTGTATAGCATTATTGTTAATTGGAAAAATATAATGGGTTCCTATTTTAGCTATAAACCTCCCACCAACTTCCCCAGTTATGACTAAAACACTCTGTAAACACCAAAGAAAAAAATTCAAAGACTTATGCATAATCTAAATCATGCAAAACAACAATTCTCTAACTACTTGATGTTTACTAAATGCATTAATGTGTATATTTGGGTGTAGTTCAAAGTTATAGGACAGTAACAAAGGCAAATTACAATTTACGTGTATCTTGGAAGAAGCATATGCAGCAACATAAACATTAAAGTACTATGTTATATGTTCTCACTCATAAGCGGACCTTGAACAATTATAATACTATAAGAAAGGGATTAGCAGTAGTGGGAAACCGTCAGGGGAGGGGGGACTGGCAGTTGAAGGAAACTGCCAGGGGAGGGAGGGGCACACCTCATCAACAAGGGTACCTGCATAATCAATGTTTGTAGACCTAACCCTGAATTGTACCCCACATCTTTATAATAAAGAAGAAAAAAAATATTAAAAATCTCAAAAATACCACTAAAATTCAACCCAAGTTGACAGGGATCCCCAGCAAAAGCAGACAAGGAGCTCCAAGATGGGTTGAACACTCAGGGAAAGGTGGGAAGATGTCAGAGCAAAAGCCCAAGAAGTTTAAACAAGGAGATGGTGAGACAAGACAGTGCTGGGAGAAGAACCAAGATACAGGAAAGTGCATTCTACATCTGATGGCTCATCTAAAGTCGTTTCCACTGGCTTGTTCCGAATTAGTGCAGGTTTTCTGAAAGGATAATCAGCTTGGCGGGATGAGCCATTTTGTAGTTCATTGTGTATCTGGATCATGAGAGAGAGAGAAGGAATTCTGCATTGCCCTCTCCACTGCAGGGACCACCAGTTAATGAAAGCAGGTAAGGAGAGTTAAGAATGACCGCAGCGCACCCAGCCCAGCTCAGAGTGACTTATAAACAGGACGTGCAATTACACAAGCATTATGAAAGACTGTGAACACTAAACAGCGCCAGCCTCCTTCAAGCCCAGCTACAGAAATTGACGGAAAACCAGCCTCACTCAACGACAATGAAACGGGGGTATTTTGTGGAAAAGTGATAATTCAGGACAAACATTCCTCACCAGAACCACCTTCTTCATTTCTGTTGAATCTGGTTTGTTTTAAAAACGGATACCTTCTCAAACTTCACTTTTCTGACATACAGATAATGCAGTTTTAATCATTTCCCCCAAACGCCTTTAGTCCTGAGAGCCCCATCTTACCCATCTCGACTCTACACACGCTGGCGGCTTTCAGTCCCCAAACTAGCCAGGGACCACTGTCTCCCTTCTTCAGCAGCATATTTGCATAGCAATGAGAAAATGAATCTAAATGACAGAAAGCCGGTTGAGAGGTGCTCTGCTTACCTGTTCGGGCTTTCAGAACCACAAACAGGGTGCTACAGTTCTGGAGGCTCGAAGCGTGAGGCCACAGCGTCGGCAGGCTTGGTGTATTCCGAGGCGTATCTCGGGGCCACAGACTGTGCCTTCTGGGGTCTTCACACGGTCTTCCCTCTGTGTGCCTGTGCCCTGGTCTCCTCTTCTCCTGGGGCCGCCAGGCACAGTGGATTCGGGCCTGGCCTAATGAGCCCATGTGACCTCAATCACCTCTTTAAAAGACCTCGCCCAAAGACAAGGGGAATCCCCCCAGAGCTGGGACGGTCTTTCGGAGGGCAGGCCACTTGAAGGACAGGCTTCCCCCGTGAGACAAGTGTTCGAGGAATCCATCCGCATCCGTGTGCCAGCTACTGGTGTGAGAGGCTGTGTTCAGTTTCAGTGAATTTTTTTTTTGGAGATTCTTGCAAGCCATCGGCCCACTCCACGATGGATCAAGCACCAGTGCACCAGCCCACACGTGCCCCACCCTGCCTCTTCACCCAACCTTATCCTGGTGACATTTTTATTGTTCCCCCAGCTGAACAAAGTCCTCAGAGGGAAAGGTTTTGATGATGTGGAAGAGGCGAAACAAAAAACAGTAGAAGCACTAAAAGGCTTCAAAAGGGACGGGATCCCAAACTGTTTTGAGCAGTGGAAAAAGCATCTCAATAGGTGCATTGCATCAAATGGAGAGCACTTTGAAGGAGACTGAAGTTTAAACATGCAAGAATAAATTCACGTTTTTAAAAATAAGTACATTCCGGGTTTTTGGGGGTCCCTCCTTGTACAGTCAATTTCTGAGGTACTGGGGATTAGGACTTCAACACAGGAATTCTGTGGGCCACAACACAGCGGATGACAAGTGCCTATACAGAGACCCGTAGAGCTGATGCTGAAAGCGCTACTTGGTGTCAACCGACAAGATGATGCAGAGGGTCAGACGGTGACGACATCCTGCAACATCATCATGGTCCAAGGCAAGAGACACAAAGAATGGGGACCCTGTGCACTGGACAGAATACAAAGATTCTCAGATGTGCATGTGGTGACACATGACGGTTGTTCCTGGGAGGCAGGTCAAGCCGGGGGTGCCCTCTTTAGAGAAGGTCTGGCTTGCATACGGCTTCCCTGATCCCTGCATGGTTTTCTCTCTGGCTTAAGAGAATCACTGTAGGAGCAGCAAGCCGCGGGTCGAACATCCCGGACTCTGGCCATGTCGGCTGACATAAACCCCTGAATTAGTGCTGATTTTTCACCTCCAACCTCTATAACCGCATTATTCTTTACGAAGAGCACTTACATTCCAATTCCCTTCAGTTACTGGGTCTTCGAAGAGATTTCTGACATATCCCCTGGGCCAGGCGCCGCGAGGGGTCCGAGGGCAGCAGTCAGGAAGCAAGACCAACGCGGACCCTGTGCCCAGGAACTCTTGAGTGGGAGACACAGGAAGGAGGAGACCAGCGCCCGGCCGGAGCAGGCACAGGCGCTGGAGAGGCGCGGACGAGGGCATCTCCCCAGAGCGGGACATCCAAGAAGGAACCTATGAGGTACGGGCGTGTGGGCGGAGGGGTGTCCGAGCAGACGAGGCGGCCGCTGGGAGCACCCAGGGGCCATCTGAGGAAGTCCTCATCAGTGGCAGCAGTTCACACGTACGTGCTCGTCACTGGTGTAGGTGCTGTTCTAAGAGCGTCTCACAGATTAGCTCGTTCACTCTTTCAACGATCCTGTGGGGGGGTCCCTACATGATCCCTGGGAAAACCGAGGCACAGAGTGGCCAAGAGGTTTGCCCCGTTACCACTAAGCCAGGGAGCCAGGACTCAAAATCCAGGAGTCTAGCCCCAGCCAGTGTTCTCACCCACCCCACGACAGCGGATCTGAGATATGGGCCCCTTGGTTTAAATTCCAGAACGTGCAGGTCAGCGAACCTGGTGTTTAGAGCTAATGGGTTAAAGAACAAGAACCGAGGAGCTAGGAAAACGAGAACTGATGCCTTTTCATCTTAAAAAGAAGCGAGGGTCGCTTAGGAGTAACATTTGATTTCAAAAACAACTCGGAGCTTCTAAAGGCCTGCTACCGGGACAAAAGCCGAAGGGAGAAAGGCCAGAAGCCAGCCTGCTCAGCAAGGCCCACAAAGTATGCCTCCAGGATGTTCACTGCAGCCTGATCGTCACCACGCAAACGTCCACCAAGACAGAAACAGTCAAAAGACAAATACGCCACCACATAACACAGGCCTTCAAACACACAAGCACAGACCTTTAAAAAATTATGCCTCGAAAAACAATAACAAAAAAATGCTTAAGATATAAGGTTAAAATTAAAAAGCAGAATTCAAAACTGATTTTTAATACAGTGATGAAAAAGCTAGAAGGAAGCACACTAAGAGGTTATCTCTGGATAACAGAATTGAGTGGTTTTTATTTCCTTTGTATTTTTCTGCATTTGCAAAAATGGGCATACATTCCACAGACGACAATACGACCAGTCGTCCCTTGCAGGTTGCTCACTGCTGCAGCTTATATGACGAGGGTGTGTGGTGGTGTTCCGAGGAGGGTCAGCTCGGGACAGGGCCGTCCGGCACCCAGCTCTTCCCATCTCTTCCACTAGCAGCAAGCTGGCTTTCAGACCTAGCCCTGTCCCCTCATGGTCACAGAATGGCTGCCCCAGCTCCCCAAGTCACTTCACACAACTGTGCCAGAGAGTGGGGAACAGAGTGGTCTTCCTCAGACAGCTCCTTTGATCAGGGAAGAAAGGTCTTTGTGGGAAGGCATCAGTAGGCTCAGGCTTCTCCCACACAACCCTCTGCAGGGGAGCTGGGAAAGCCAGCGCCTGCATTCAGCCTTTCCAGTGGCTGCAGGGAGAAGGAACGGAGGCAGCCTTGGGACAAGCAGAGAGGTCCGCTGCCTCTTCCCCGTGGAAGGTTTCCTGGGACTCGGATTCCAAAGCTGTTCAGTCATGCTTTTGTCCCTCTTGTGTATTTCTCTTGCTCTCTCCTTGTGCCTCCTCCCTGATTATTTACCAACATGTCTGTCCCCCCTCGTACACAAAGTTCCTTGAGGACAGGCTTATGGATTTTCACCATTCCCTCACCAGGTTGCCGCAGACCAGTCACAGAAAAAAGTTCAATTAACGTCTGCCGAACAGAGTTCTAATTTTAACTCATTCCTTTGTTGAATTTATTCAACAGAAATGTTCTGTGTGCCCAGTGGGTCCGCAGATTTGCACACACTGGTGAAGAGGAAAGAAAACCACCGCTGGCAGAGTGCTGAGGACCATAGCGCCAGCCAGAACAAGTGTCACCAGGCTCGAAGGTACCTGCTGTCCAGAAAGACTGCCTGTTTCTATTAATCCACTTTATCAGCCAGAGCCTCCCGTCACCACAACGAACAAAAGTAATGTGGAAATCTGACTGTGTGAAAATGATACATTTATCTCACTTCACTTCAACATGATGCAATATTAGTAATATGAATAATTTTAGCTCTAGACATTATTCCAGTCTCCCAAAGAAAGAGTCCTTGACCCAAAATACCAGAGAATATTAAACCAAGAAATGATCTACTGATGCAAATCATTAAATCTATTTGCATTTGCTTACTGAACCCTGTCGCAGAAATTAAACTCCATGCGGTGGGAAGCTGGCTGTGCATGGTTAAGAGGAGACATCGTGGTGGATCCAAGCTCTATGTCATTAATTTTCCCACTTTCCCTCATTAACAAGTAAAATGTTTTTACTGCTTGAAAAGTTTTAATAAATAGAAAAAAGCAGGGCAGCTGACATAGTTTTTCATGTAAGATACAAAGGCTTTTAATATTTTTACATACATTAATGAAAAAGCTAGGGGAGACACTAAAAGGTTACATATGTGTGGAGAAACACACAGAGTCGCCTTCAGGAAAGGACAGAGTCTTCTTCTTCCGTGACGGTTGACTTTGGCTCCTCGACCCAGTCCTCAGTGGAGGGCAGCAGGACGGGGACCACTGAGGGCCAGGCTTCCACCAGCCTCTCCTCTTCCTCTCCCAGGAACTCAGGCAAGGCAGGCTTGACCCAGCCGGTCAAATGCTTCTCTGCACTGACCAGGCAAAATACTGACAACCCAGAATTCTCCATGAACACCAAACAGATTAGCTGACGCTAGTATAGAGACCAACTGTTTGGCACAGTCCTCATGGGTAGAACTGCAAACTCATGTGAATGTGAACCTAAATCAGCTAAAGACAAAGAAGATTTTCCTGGGAATCAATGTATAATTCTCAGTAGGCTCTGAAAGCGACGGACCATATTTTGACTAATGGTACCTCTCCCCTGGCCTTGTGGAGATAACCGTGCTTCCATTCCTTGCTGGCTTCTTCTACTTGAACTTGCTCATGACCTAGTAGGGTCAGCACACCTCTGTCCACTCACACACATCCACTGTCTGGGGCAACATGCTGCGAGAACACAGGCCACACCTGAGTCACAGCAGCTTCTGATCTGACCTCTGTGGCCTGCGCCTAAATCTTCAGTTGATTTAGGTCTGACCGGGAGCCATCTTCCTGGACTGGCCGACTACCAAGGCACACCTGTCATGGTGACAGTGGCAGCACAAGCCACTGAAAGCTCTGCTTGGCTCACAACCAGGGTGTGTAAGGGGCTGGGTGGCTGTGGCCTCACCTGGTATCTGTGGCCCCACTGCCCAGGTACTGTCCTTTCTCTCATAAGGACCCCTTAGGGGGTCAGTTTCCTTCGTCAAGACAAGGCACATAACCACAGGGTGAAAGTTGCTCTTTGGTCTTATCCTGATTTCATGACTAGCAAAATTCTGAAAAGCATCCCTACGGACAGAGCTGACCTCCCACTTCGATGAAGCCAGGCTGAACACGCCAGCAGGGAGCTCGCCCACGCCTCTGGGACACCGCACAGTTCCCTACCCATCTGGGGTGGCTCTCAGAAGGCGAAGGGTTCGTGTCTCGGGATGGCGCTACTGGGCTTCCAGGCAGGCAGGGGACAACAGGCTCCCTGAGATATGCCGCACGGGTCCACTAAGGACTCTGCAGCACCGAGCTGATGTTTTGGCTTTGATCCCTGCACCCAATGGTGGTTTGGTAAATAAACCGTTAGAGAGTGAGGAAGGAGTGACACATCGATTTAAAAAACAGAAACCAAAAAACCTCAGAAATTAATGGAGACCTTAAATCAGCATGCAACAGTGATCTAAGAAACAATGCAAAAGTCACCCAAAGTGAAAAAAACGAAAACGAAGAGCAAGCCAGATGCACCTGGAGTTCTCAGACTGGGAGGGCTCCCAGAGGACAGAGGCAGGCACGGGAGGCCTGCTTCCGAGGGCTCCGACCTGCGAGGCTGCTCCTCCCGGTCTCTCCACCTCCTCCTCCCTGTCACCCCCTTGGCCCACTGTCCTTCCTGCCTGGGACTCTCCACCAAGTGGTCTCTGGCAAAGCCCAATCATGCCACCAGGGAGACAGTGTCAAGATGCACGCAGCGAAGGACTTAACCCAGCACCTTTTAAATGTGCGTTAATTGAAAAACAGTGCCTTTTTTGCCCAGAGGGTTTATCTATTTACGGCGCAGCTTACATGTACTCGGGTCCCGTTTTTAAGAACAGTCCCTCCACATCTGTGGAAAACTTCGTACGTCTTCAAATTGTATCTCAGTGATCATCAGAATCTGGCCACACTGGCTCTGCAGCCACCTTGCAGCTCCGCCACCCCCCCCCCAATTCTGACGGAGAAAGGAGTCAGCCACATGGCCCTCCCCATGAGGCTGCGGGCCCCAAGGAAGGAGTGCCTTGAGGCCCACCTGCCCTCTGAGCCATGTCAGCTTTATTAACATCTGCAGAGGGGGTCTGATCTCAGAGGTCTCTGGTTCTCCTTCTCTTGGCCCGAAGCATCCAGCAAAAGGTGCCCTGGCCTAGAGAAAGGAAGAAGGGCGGGGGTGACAGCGGCACAAAGCGGAGAGCTAGTGTTTAATGGGCGCAGGTTTCAGTTTGGGAAGATGCAAAAGGTTCTGGAGTTGGAAGACAGCGGTGGCTGCAGGGCAGTGTGAATGTCCTGAACACCCCTGAAGTGCGCACCAAAGAAACGGCGAAGTTGGCAGATTTTGTGCTATGTGTATTTTTCCACCAAAAAAAGAGTGAAGTTGGGTCAAAAGAATATTGATTATCCAGGCGCAAGGAATTCCTCCCCCCTTCCCCAGCTAAAATTTTGTGATGACATTGTCCTGAGTGCATAACCATCCACCAGAATAAGCAGCAGGCCTGGCCTACTTATGGTCTGGACTAAATGGTGACAACGTCTCTCTAATTCCTGCCTCTGCTCCTCCGTATCAGGTAAACGCCCTGAAAATGGACTTACAAAAGATAAAATATGATGCATATTTTAGTTATGTCAATTCCCACAATCCCCATAACGCCTTGGGCTGAGGGCAACAGATGCCCCTTACAATGGACCTCTCCTCTGGGCTTCGAACAGCGGCCGTGATTCTTTTAAATACACCACCAAAGTCATCCTCTGGCAAAAAAATGTATCATCTCTAGACTGCGTAACCAGCAAAGCCGCTTAAGTCTTCAAACAGAAACGACGCTTCATGCAAGCAAACGAATTTCCGCAGATGCAGTTTGTCAAGAAGAGAAGAAAACAACAACTGCAACGATGAAGACTCACTCTAGCATGGCCCGTGCTAGAGCAACTTTAAGAGTTTGCAACAATGGACACAGATGGGGCCCTACCTTAGGAAAATGTCATTGCTTGTATTTTAAACTCAGGAACTTCATAAACCCTGAACAGGCTTCTAGCCCTCAGATATCAAGGCTAAAAATGCAACTATAAAGTTGTTTGTCAACTTCTTCTCCAGAAGGCCATTTACTGTTGGTGGTATATTGTCTATGGCATATGGGTCTTCAAGCAATAAAAATCTGGAGCGCTCTTGAAAACTCAGATGCAAAAAACTAAAGGGTGTCACGTGATCAATTATCCCTTTAATAAGAGACTCCAGGAGATGGTCTGAGAGAGTCAGAGAAGAAAGGAGCTATAGAATTGAAGAAGAAATTAATGAAATGGATAAACAAGCCTGAGAAAGAAACCCTGCCTGACACAGCATATCTGACAGAGGCGGCAGCCTTGGCAGGAAGGAAGCAGAAGACGCTAAATGATGTCAACATGCTGAAATGATTAAAAACGCTCATATTTCTTCGCTTCAATATATCTGCCAAACTTAAGCGAACGGATTCAAACAAGCAAATCAACTAGCTGCAGTTGAGGACCATCAATGACAGAAAACATCACAAGGGGGATGAGTCCAGAGCCCAAGGTCACGTCTAGAGCCCAAGGTCCCACCCTAACCCCTTCTCAGTGCCCCTGCATCCTGCACTCGGGCTCCATCAGGGCCTCCAGACCTTGCCTGGCTCTACCAGGCTCTCTATCTCCTCCCCTGGCTAGGTCTCCAGGTCTCCTCACCTCGTCAGGTCTCACCTGTGTTTATGGAGTATCCCCATCGACACCCCTTCCTGAAAGCGGGACGTGGGATCGACGCCTCTCCCCCGCCCCCAGCACCCGACACAACCAGTGGGCACGGCTGAGGCCAGGCTCTCTGCAGGAGCAGCCGACAGGAGGGCTTTCGGCACTACTTCTTGTGAGAAAGGTGTCACCGTCTCGAAATGTTATTTTCAATAAAAGTTTTGTTTACCTAGAGAAGATTTAAACACACCCAAAACTTGGAAGGAAATAAACGGCCCAGTTCTTTTGAATAAAAGCAGTGCTAGGCTAGGCAGTTACTCTTCCAATCGAGCCACTGAACTAGATGAAGTGAAGATCAGAAAGCTCGGCATCTTTCCAGGTGATTTTTTAAATGAAAAACCACTAGTTGGGGACAGTTACTTGAGGGGTGTCTGCAATAATTCAGAAGAACGAGAAACAACTTCTTGTCTACTAGTCTGAGAGGTATGTGCCTTGGACGTGAGGAACATTCAAGGACAGCGGTTTCTAGAATGCTCTTCCAATGCGTGCATACTTGCACATACCACACACAAGTACGTTTTCTATGAGAAATGAACAGCGTAAAGAATCAGCATGCTTCAAGTCTTACATTTTCTTGTTGCAGCGGGTTAAGTCTTAAAAATACGTTTCTCCTCATAACAGCTTGGCTCTAGGATTGTTTACATTCTGCTTTCAGCTCGTCTAAACGCCCTGGCAGGAAACTGTGGCTGGTACTTACTGCGCACATACAAATCCTGTGCCTTTCGACCCCGTGCCAGTCGACCCCGCACCACCCTTCAGTGGGTGAGGGGCGTCCCCTGGATGACACTCCAGCTTCTCGAGAATGAGAACAGATGTGGCCTCCCGAGGCTGTGTTCTCAGCCTGACCATTCTCCAGCCCCACCTGACCGGCACGGCTGTGTCTTGAAGACGTCACAGCAGGAGAAGAAGGCAAGCCTCACCAGCTGAAGGTTTACACCGCTGCCCAGTCAGATGCCTCAAACACTCCCTGTGTACTTACGAGAGGGCTCTGGAGAGAGCGCGTTTTCTAAGTGTTTCACCTGCCCTGGCCAGTGAAGGAGGGAGGACAACTTTTCCGGAAGGAGGCACAGGAAAAGCAGCTTTAAAAGCAATAACGTGGATTCCATTAGGAATAATCACAGCAAGACAACGATAATCCTCTCCGCCTTGTCCCATACACACAAAATACGAGTTTGCGTTCTGCCAAGAGATGCTGGAAATTAAAGTAACTGCTGGCCCGGAAGGACCAATGTTCTTCTGCAGATCTACTCTGTAGACCTGCAGGTGTACTAGATTAACACAGGACAGAAGTCCTTCCCTTTAAAAAACTATGTGTGTGCGTGTGTTGTGTGTGTGTAGATCAGATGGGGGTGGCAGGAGGGAGAGAGGAGTCTTGTGGCAATACTTACGATCAGAGACTGGGGCTCTTAGACACATCCCTTGTTGATTTTTGTGTTTGTTTGGGTTTGGTTTGTTTTGCTTTTTGTTTGTCTGTTTCTTTCTTTCTTTTCTGAGTAGGAGTCTCACTCTTGTCGCCCAGGCTGGAGCGCAATGGCATGCTCACGGCCACTGCAGCCTTGACCTCCTGGACTTAGGTGATTCTTCCGCCTGAGCCTTCCAAGTAGCTGGAACTTCAGATGCACACCACCATGCCTGGCTAGTTTTTTTAATGATTTACTGTAGAGACGAGGTCTCACAAGTTACCCAGGCTGGTCTTGAACCCCTGGGCTTAAGCAATTCTCTCGCCTTGGCTTCCCAAAGTGCTGGGATTACAGGCTAAGCCACGGTGCTCGGTCAAGACACGTCTCTTATTGAAACCAGAAACCACCTCTAAGAGCAGGGGTGAGTAAAATACTCCCAAACAAGCCACACAGATACGGTGAAATCAAGACACGGGACCTTACAGGAAGAAAGCCAGAACTCTTCTCTCAACTACCTTTGAGTTGTAGCTATGATTTCTGTTCTATTTACAGGTCATGGCCCAATCTCGTAGGAAACTGAAGGAGCATCCTTAAATAACAGAAAACCAAGAATTCTCAGATGTGATATACTGCTCTTTCGGGGAAGACATTGCTTCCTTCTGTCCACCCCAACCCCAACACAAAGTTCCAAGAACCAATCTAGCACTCGGGACATGTGGTTTGAATGTGACTCAATTCTGGTTCTGTGCCTCTGAGGAGACACCCCACAGCTCACATCCATGCTATGTTTGGCTCATCTTGTTTTGGGATGAAACCATTTCCACTTCAGACATAAGCTGAGCAAACACCAATTAGCTGGCATCTGAAAGTAAACGCTACAAAAAATAATTAGGTATAGCATGTTGGCTTCACAAAAAATCAGGTACCA
Source organism: Carlito syrichta (assembly GCF_000164805.1). Classification (NCBI taxonomy): domain Eukaryota; kingdom Metazoa; phylum Chordata; class Mammalia; order Primates; family Tarsiidae; genus Carlito; species Carlito syrichta. Next base: position 1,666,018 of record NW_007252247.1, on the reverse strand, counting down.
AGGAATTCTTATTTTCAGCGCTTAAAGAAAACTTTATACGCCCCAACTCTAATACTGCATGAGGAGAGGCCCCAAGTCAATATACAACATGCAAGCCTATCCTCCTTTTGTCTCCTAGACTCCAACTTCTCTCTGTTCTCTTCTTTGGTACCTCTTCTTGGCCAACCCACTCGTAAATTGTCCTCCAGATTCTTCATTTCTCTTCCTGGCATTCTTCTTTGCTTACCTCTACGCTAGCCCTGGGAAAGGTCGCCCTCACTTAGTCAGCTACCTGGGGCCAGGGCCTGCAGCCTCTTAACACACCTCCGTCCACCGCGCTCCTGAACTCCACCCGATGCCGGGCCTACTGGTTCTACCACTCAACAGTGTCCTAACTCAATCGACCTCACTCAGTTCTGTGGCCGGCGCCCCAGGCTCAGGCCTGCGCCATCTCCTGCCTTGATGAATGCAATAATCTCTGCAAGGAAAACAGCCGTTTCGCTGTTCGCCAGAGCCTGTCTCCTGAGCTGGGCTTGGGCTGTGAGCAGGTGGGGCTGCACATTCCTGTCCCTGCTGTCCCCAGTGCAAGGCCAGGCACACAGTCTGTGACATGTGGCAGGACACTCACATGTTTAGAGGATGAATAAATAAACAAGGGAATCTAACTGAATCCTAGATTTACACACAATTTTTTTTTTTTTCAGTCACAAAAAGACTCACTTCTGTCACTTGACAGAGCAACCGGAAATAAAAATTCTGGATGAGTCAGCCACAAGACAATGCTTCGGTTCAATTCAAAAATTAAACTCATTTAACCTTTAACTCAATTTAAATTCTGAACTGATCAGCATGCAAGAGCTATCCTGTACATTAATATCAAGGAGCTGATCTAATTACTGATGCAATTTTAAATTTAACAAACCAAGTATATTTTGAGAGTTTAGAGCTTAAATGACATTAACATCTTCAAAACAAAACTTAAAACTTATTCACTAGTTGCAGACAGTGTAAACATCAAAAAATACTATTTAAAGATTCAGAAAGAGTGAAAAAGCATTCTTGAAATCAAACTTCAAAGGCAAAATACAAGATGCTTATGTCAACGGTGTTAGATGCCACATTATTGTATTTTCACAAAAGGAGAGGCAGTGAGCACAAGGTACAATCTGGTCCAGAGGATGGTGGCTCCAAGCAGCAGCTGCTGCTTTCTGGGTCTCAACTCACCCTTCTCCCTGTAAACCGGATGTATCACCCTGCTACAAGCTTCAAATGCCAGCATGTACGCATGTGCCGGCTGTAAACGTACAATGACTACCTACGTCAGGTAGGCCAAGATCATCGTGAGGACAAATGCACACCTCCTTTTTATTCCCAGAGCTGTAAGTTTTAAGCCTGAGTTTCCGAATGTGATGTAACCTGGAGAGCATTCTTCTTTGGAGGCACTGGCACCCAACCACCCAGCGTAACACTGACGAGCTCCCAGTGACCAAACCCCAGTCAGGACAGTCTCAGAGCTCCCCTCTACAGTTCAGGCAAGCGTCAAAAAGAACCTCAGAGCGGAAAAAAGGCCAGCCCCCAGAGTGGCAGCCTCCAGTGCAAAATTCAAGTAAGTGGAGGGAATGTCGACTTCGCCCCAACCCTTCTCCTGTGACCAGCCATCCCTCACCCCACCTCCACTTCTCTTACTGATAAAGCGACAACGGCACCAACAACTGCACGGAGAGGTCCAAAGGATCGATGCTGTGACAGAGGACAGCTCCTCGCACAGACCTGGCCCAGACTCCACACCGCCTGACAGGTGTCAGTCCCTCCAAGTTTCCACTCTCCTGGCAGCTGCCTGCCTCCCGGCCACCCCACCTCAAACAAGAGAAAATGAAAACGGCCTTCAAGATGTCATCATATTGTCATAAATCCCATGCTTTGCTTTTCTCACAAGAGTGCATTTGACTTCATTTCCCAGACAACTTCAACAAGCCCATTAAGCATCTTTTCAAGACCACCACGAATTAGAAGCAGAAAATCAGAGTGAGAGGCCGGCAAAGAAAGCCCAGGAAAGGCACAGGGACACAGGGACACAGGGCCAGGCAGGGACCTGCAGGCCAAGCCTGGCAGAACGAACACCGACAAGCAGGAGGGTGTAGACCACAGAGCCTCTCCAGGCTGCAGGGCAGTGGAGACCAGAGAACAACTCCACAGGGCTGCCAGGGCCATTGAGGAAAGGGAATGCCATCTTGGTTAATTCAATCAGAAACAGCCACTGCCAGACTGCAAGCCCTGAACAGGCTTCTGTGCATGGGGTGCACACCCGGATTGCCACGGAGCTCCAAGCCGGGCCAGCAGGACACTGGATCCTTCCCGGGGTGAAAGCAGCTCCTTGAAGAGAACCTGGAAGCACCCAGGGATTTTAAACAGGAAGTGGTCCCCCTTAAACTGTGAGGGGATGCTCTCACGCTGGCATGGAGCCTGGTAACATGCCTATATCGTGGCTTGCCCTTCAGGAACGGTCCGTCTACTGCCCTGCGTGTCATATTCTTAGTGGGGGCTGGATCATGCCATGTTCCATGTCTCCTCCTCATGGAAACAGGAAAAGGCTTTCTGTAGCCTCCTTGAGAAAGTCGCCCTCCCTCCACAAACAGGAGCTACCAGAGGTAAAGCCCGAGGCCTCCAAAAGGAAACACTGTCAAGAGCAGGGATTTAGGGTTTTTAATTTTAACATGCCACAGAGGTAACAACATCTACCTTTCTCTGCTTGAAGTTAATCAACTTACCCCTTACCCTACAGTGCTCCTAGACTCCAAATACTGGAAACTTTCAACAAAAAAACCCTCTGCTCTGACAGTTTGGTTCATACACAGAACCCACATATTTGTAGCTGTCATTCAACCGTTCTTTTCTTCCTTCCGAGAGGATCCTGTCAGACTTAAAATTAAATGAAGGGCTTGCCTCTGACTCATGGACACAGGCATGCACGTGTGCCATTTCTGTCTCCCTGCAACACAGTAATAAAATGGAAAGAGAGACAACTTTCATGCTGCATTTTTTCCTTAGATGAGTCCAGAGCATAAGGACTCAGCCACAGTGGCACCTGTTTAAATACTATACACTGCTTCCTGCCACCGCCCACCCTGCCCCTAGGGAAGCAGTAAACCAATGAAACAGGCTCTCGAAAAACTTGGGAAGAAAACACCAAGCGGACAAGTGAAGTCATACGTTGTTCATTTCTTTCTCCCAGATCAGAAAGCAAACAGCCACTTCACAATGCAAAATGGCCCAGGCATTTCCGTGGCCAGGCAGCACGACCCTGCAGCAGAAAGGCCACCTCTCCACCGCTGGACTCTCAGGCAGGGCCTCCAAGAGGGGCTGGGATCTGCCCTCCCAGCGGCACCCTCGGCGGCGTACGGCAAAGCCCCACATTCATGACTCGGCGGGCTCAGCTGCAGGGCCTGCCTCCCAGCAAACGCAGGCCAAGCCTTCGCGCCATACGCTCACTGGAAAGCATGTTGTGCGGCTTCCCTCCATCGTGCTGCACCGGCAGCTCTGCCAGCCCCACACGCAGCACTGCACGTCCCAAGGGCCAGCGGTCCCTCTCATCGTGGGCACAGGGAACATCGGCACGAGGATCCAAGGAGCTGGAAGGAAACACCCTGGCTTCCTATTTTGTCTTTTCAGCTATCAGCCTGAAAGACGAGGCCACTGTCTCGCTTCTAAAGGACACTGCGCTACAAATGCTTAGCACAGAGTGAAGTATATGCACAATTTGGGTTATTGATAACATAAGTCACGAGAGTAACTCCCTATCCACTACTGATCATTTACCCCTCTCCGTCAGGAACGGGAGGTGAGATCCTTCAACACTGACAGGCCTCACTGATTTGGAGCCCGGGAGCGGGTGGGGGCGAGCACGAAACGTTCCAGGCTCACCGGGGCATTCAGGCACTCGTTTCAGAAACACAGACGATTTCTATAAAGCCAGGGAGAGCTTGGCAAGTTTTCCTCACAGAAACATGCTTATTTGACTCAGGAGACCTCCTTAAGGAACACTCTGTAAAGTAAAATAATTACATTTTTTAAGCACATACAACACAAATCATTATTTCAAGGCACTGAGGAAAAGCAATGAGACAGCTAAACTTGCCGCAGGTAAAAGTCCTACAGAGCGTGTTTTGGATGTCGTTTTCACTAGGAGTGCTTCTCTAAGTGTTTGTCCTTAAGAACCGCTTTTTCTACTCTTTCAAAGATCAATTACAATAAAGTAAATGCTGCAAACGGCTGTATTAATTTCCCAATCTGTCAGGAGGAATGAGTTTTTGAAGTTCCCAGGAAGGTTCTTGTGGACCTTGAGGGACCATCTGGCGACAACGGCCCAACCGACGTGCATCGAGGGGTCATGGGGCGAACGCACGCAGGCACAGGCCAGGAGAGGGTAAACATCCCATGTGGGCCCGAGGCCTTCGTGGACCCGTGTGGTCAACCTAGTAATTTAAGATATTTAAGTTCACAGAAAAGAAGTCAATGCATGCAGAAACTATCGGTCACCTCGTGCTGCCGCTGGAGCGTCCAATGTGACCTCACATATCCGGCTACCCTGTAGGAAACCCAAAGGTGTCTTCACTCTTTCAGTGGGGGACGTCTAAAGGGTGAAACCTGACAGGGCACCCAAGGTCGCTGGACAACTCCCCTCCCACGCACAGCACAGAAGCCCCTGCAGGGACACCGTCTCATATCTACGGCCAGGCCAGCCTAATGGTGACAGATGGCCCTCGCCAGCCAGCCGAGTCCTAGGAGGAGAGTCAGGCCTAACCTGCGTTCTTGCACCCAGCCTTGACCCCAGAACTGGCCAAGACAGACGCAGAAAGGCAGAACACCAATGTAGCCCTATAAGGCAGAAGACAGCTTGCAGGCAGTTTCTGAATTTTTCAAAATACAAGAAGTTTTACAGTTTTGTTCAGTTGGACTCTATAAGATTTCCAGTACTGCATCCCTATATTTTTCTAAAAAGGTTTAGGTGAAAAAAGAAATGAGTGAAAAATGAGGGCAAACTCTTGATAATTAAAAGATGAGCTCCATGCAGCTCCCTCCAGCAGCCAAGACCCAAAAGTCCTACTGCTACTACTTTTGTAACATAAGCAGGATGACCCAGGGTTACACGGCCCATTTTCTCAAGTAATCAAATACTGCAATCAACATTATGGAAAACTAAACAAGCCCTAAAATAACATTAGAAAAATAAACATATATCCCCTGGCCCTTCTCATTAGCTTTTAGGCACTGCAGGGAATACCGAAGAGGTCAGAGCTCTGCAGCCACATTCAGATAGCATGGGAGTCAGTCAGGCTCCTACAAAAGCCAAGGACTCTTGGACATGACAGTCATTTACGGAAACTGGATATTGGTAGGTGTTATAAAATTAAGACCATTGTACCACTCTCCAAACTAACATTTTCCTCTCAAGTGGTTTAGGGAAAGAAAGGTGAGTGGTGCGACCTACACAAAAAAATCAGTGGTCATTGTGTGAAGTCATGCACACAGGTAAAGAAACTAACGTGGGGACCAGGAGTCACTCTTTGCACAGAAGTGCAAATCCAACTTCACTGAAGGAATCTTCAGTGGTCAACTCGCCACTTAAACTAACGAAGAAAGCAACATAGCTTCAGAGGAATAAAGATCATCCCAGAGCAGGGCTCAGTGACTCAGCCTGTAATGCCGTGCCTTGGGAGGCTGAGGACAGTGGATTGCCTGAGCACGCGGGTTCGAGACCCGCCTGGGCAACTTGGCGAGACCTTGTCTCTACAATAAATAAAAAAACAAAACAAAAAACAAGCTGCGCGTGGTAGCGCGTGCCTGTAGTTCCAGCTACTCGGAAGGCAGAGGCGGAAGGATCGCCAGAGCCCAGCTGGTCGAGGATGCGGTGGCCAGGAGCGGCCACTGCACTCCAGTCCGGGTGACCGAGTGAGACTCCAACTCCAAAAAAAAAAGATCATCCCAGGACTCTCTCAAGCACCTGAAGAGAAGGATGAGAGCAGGAACCCGGAACCAGCAGGATACCGTGCCCCAAATCCCTTTGGCCATCAGCACTCAGCAACCAGGGGATGGCAGCCTTGGGGACCACAAATGACTCTATTTGCAAAAAGCCACGTTTGGGCTTTGAAGTAGGTAAAGGAAGCATCTCATTCTATTCAACAAGGAATTCTAATCAAAGGGCTTTCTACACAAAAATCACCAACCTCGATGGTGTCAAAGGTGAATTTATCCAGCAACTTGAGAAAAAAATAATACCGATCCCACACATTACTGTTTCAGAAAATAACAGAAGAAATGCTTCCAAACTGATGTCATGTCATCAGAATGACTCCAAATCCAACACAACAGTGTCACCCTCACTGGTGAACTGCTAGAAGATCCCCCAGGCCTAGGGGCAGAGGAAGGAGGCCCACTGTCACCAGATTTACCGAAAGACATATTGCAGGGTTCTAGATAGCACAGTAAAAGGAATGAAAAGCTTAAAGGTCAGAAGGAAAGAAGCATATAATCTTCATTCACAGACACCATGAATTTTTAGATGCAAAATCCTTAGGAACTGCAAAATCACCCCTCGAACAAATACAGGAATTTAGCCAAGAGTACAGAATAGAAGATCAACATACAAAAATCATTTATATACCAGCAGTTGTAAGTTAAAAGTTAAGGAAGTTTTAAACTGTTTAGAATACCACCAAGAACAAAGTATTTAGAAATCAATTTTGCCAAAGACATGCAAGTACTCTAGCTGGAAACTACCCAACGATGCTGAAGAAAAAGTAAGAGAACTCAAACAAATGCAAAGATAAATCATAGACATTAACTGAAAAATTCAAGATGTCAACCCTCCTAAAATTGATACATAGATTCAATGAACTCCCAGTTAAAATACCAAGAATTTTTGACACCTCAATTCTAAGAGTAGTATGTAAATTTAAGAGACCTAAAGCCAAAACAATCTTAAAAATAAAGCTAGAGGATTTTACGTTACAGTGAAGGCTCACAATACCTGACTTGGAGATTTATCAGAAGTTACATAACCAAGTCATTGGAACCAGCACGGAGGAGACAAAAAGATTAGTTGAACAAAACAGAGCATCTAGAAATAGACTCATATATTTGGTCAACTGATTTCTGACAAAGGCACCAAACAAGGTTATTCAATGAAGAAAGTAAAGTTTGTTTCAATGGATGATGCTAAAACGAACAACCGTATGGAACAGTAAAACCTGTACCTCACAAAAATGTCGTTCAAAATAGATCACATAGCCAGGCGCAGAAATTCACACCTGCAATCCCAGCACTTTGAAAGGCTGAGGTATGAGGATTGCTTAAGTTCAAGAGTTTGAGACCAGAAGATCACATAGTAAGACCTTGTCTCCACAAAATAATTTAAAAAATTACCCGGGCATGGTGGCGCACACCTGTAGTTCCAGCTACTCAGGAGGCTGAGGCAGAAGGATCATCTGAGCCCAGGAAGTCAATGTTGCAGAGAGCCATGATCATGCTGTTGCTTTCTAACTTGGGTGACAGAGTAAGATGCTAACTCAACAAATAAATAAATAAATAAATAAGATTTTAGAAAACAGATCATGTGTCTAAACATAAAAAAACTAAAATTAAAATTTTTGGGAGAAATTACAGAAGAATATATTTGTGAAATTACAGTAGGCAAATGTTTCTTAACAAGAACATAAAAAGCTGCTAAATATAAAAAGAAAGACAATATACTGGATTTCATCAAATTAAGAACTTCTACTCATCAAAAGACATTACTAGATAAACAAAAACGTAAGCCTCCGACTGTTAGAAAAATCACAATACATATATCTGGCAAAAGACTTGTATCCAGACCACAAATAACAACTAAAAAAAGAAAGTAAACCAATTTTAAGATAGGCAAAAGACTGGAGTAGATGCCTTACAAAACGCAGGAATGGTCAATGAGCCATTTGTAAGTCACTGGGAAAGTGCAAATTAGAACCACAGTGAGATAATACTTCATACTCAACAAAATGGCTAAAGTTTTAAAAACTGACAACATTAAGTATTGGCAAGAAGGTGGAGCAACTGAAACTCTCATATATTGCTGGTGAAAATGTAATATGATACAACTGTGGGATAAGTTTTGGCAGTTTCTTATAAAGTTAAACATATATTTGCCATCCAATCCAGGAATTCATTCAGGAGAAATGAAACCATATGTCCACAGTGAGGTCTAAACAAGAATCCACAAAGAGGACTGACTTAAAAGGAGCACAAGGGAACTTTCTGGAGTGTTCTACACCTTGAATTGGGTGCTGGCTATATGGCTGTACACTTTTGTCAAGACTCGCTGAAGAGTACACTTAAAAATCTGAGTTCCACTATGCAATTTTCACTTCAATTTTAAAAAATGGCAAAATGAAGACTGGGCACGGTGGCTCACGCCTATAATCCAGTACTTTGCAAAGTTGAGGCAGGAGGAGCACCTGAGTCCAAGAGCTCAAGACCAACCTAGGCAACATAGCGAGACCTCATCTCTACAAAAACAAAAAAATAAACTAGCTGGACATGGTGGCACGTGCCTGTAGTCCCAGCTACTTGGGAAGCTGAGGCAGAAGGACTGCCTGAGCCCAGGAAGTTAAGGCTGCAGTGAACTGTGATCGTGCCACTGCACTTTACCCTGGGCGACAGAGCGAGATCTCAAAAAAATAATAAAATGTTAAAAACTGAATTCTGAGTATTCATACCACTTTTATACTGTTCGCCAACGTTTAAATGTTCCTTCTCGCCGGGCTCAGTGGCTCAGCCTGTAATCCCGCGCCTTTGGGAGGCTGAGGTGAGTGGATTGCCTGAGCCCGCGGGTTCAAGACCCGCCTGGGCAGATGAGACCTCATCTCTACAATAAAATCAAAAAATTAGCCGGGCATGGTATTGCGCGCCTGTAATTCTGGCTACTCGGAAGGCTGAGGCGGAAGGATCGCCGGAGCCCAGCAGGTCGAGGCTGCGGTGGCCGGGAGCAGCCGCTGCACTCCAGTCTGGGCGACAGGGTGAGACTCCAACTCAAAAAAAAAAAAAAAAAAAAAATTTTCCTTCTCGAAGTTGACTACACACACATCTGCTGCTGGCTATCCCTCGTCTTCTTTAATCCCTCTCCTTCCTTCCTCACGGGGTCCCTAACTAGAGCCAATAGGATAACCTCCCATCCCGTGCAGCCAGGTGTGGCCTCGACAGAGTTCTCCAAGCCATGAGACAGGAACAAGAGCAGACACTACCTCTGGAAGCGGAGCGGGCACGCCCTCCTCTTTTTCTCCTCTACCTGCAGCCTGGGCCCTAGGGCTGGCCTGAAGCACCAGGGCGAGGACCAGGGTTTGGTGACCCTGAGTTCCTGAGGGCAAAAGCTGCTGGATCTGGCCTCCACTATTGGTCAACAAGCGTGTCTTCCTGAGAGAAATGAGCCACATCCTATGCAGGCCAGTATTTGAAGGTCCTGTTTTCACCTCCAAGCCTGATCCTCGCTTGATTCAGAAAGCCCATAAAGCAGAAATTCAGAATTAAGTCTTTTCATTCTATGTGCATAATCCATAATGAGCATTTAACTAAACATATCTTGCAATGCTTGTTTTCTTTTGTTTTTTTATTTTTTCTTCCTCAAGCTCGCATTAAGGAGTATACCTTTGCTCTTTGTTTTTTCCAAAAGAAAAACCTAACACGCAATTTCTATGATTTATTGTACAACCGAACATGCTAAAAGACAAAATGACATTTTCCCCTACAAATTATTTGGTGCCTGTGATTTTCTGAACACCACAGCCAGATGGTTCTCATAGAAACTGAGAAGAGTGTATTCACACAGTTCAAAGGTTTGCTTATTTTTCGGTCTTAAAAAAGACGGTATTGATTGTAACATGCAGCTCCACAGGAAAAATCTCGACAGTGGAGGCGAACATGGATATTTATGACTGCACTTGTGCTCATTATGGCCAACTCTGACAGGGGTCCATTAAAATCAATTTTTATGTTTCTTATGTATTTTCTTTATCTAATGTTCTTGGCATTGTGTTTATTAGCCAGTTAAGACAAACACTGAGCATAGGAGTGGGTGGTTTTTTCCCTTCTGTCAGAAATAACAAGAACTACAATTTGAATACAACTGCTCACAACGAATGGATCGAGGAAATCAAATGTTACACTTCAAAACAAAACTTTAAGGAATGCTCTGGAGTTTTTGGTCTTTCCAATTAAAGAAATATAGTGGGGAGCCTGTTCACCAAAAGAGAGAAACACGCACCCTCTTAGAGATGACCTAACGACATGCTAGAAAGGGACTTTTGTGTCCTTCCTTCTAGCAGGGCTGTCCCCAGCCGCACACACACCAACTGTGTCTCTAAGAAGGCACGTGACGCTCCCGACCGAGCGAGTCCAGGACATCAAGCAGTCACTATGAAACTCACCTGGTAGACTCAGACCAACAGGGAAGGCTGGTCTTGGTTTTTAAAAAACCAAGGTTAGTCTCACATCTCCCTGTCTCCAAACTTCCGGAGACTACGTTGAAGAATCAAAATGCTCAATGCTCACAATCAATCAACCCCTCTCTAGTTGTATGCACATTAGTCGAACATCTTGGAGCTACGAATGAAAGGTGAGGTCCCTGTGGTGATCCAGAGGTGGAGGACTCCTGGCAACACGCACAGAGATGGAAAAGGCCAGAACAATCACGACACACCGTTTCGAGAGAGGTTAACGTTTGCACTTGGCGGCGTAAGGCTGTATGGGACCCTGGGATCTGTGGAGAACAAGTGGCTGCCTCGGCACACAGTGCACGGGGGCGCTAGGGCAGGCTGCACTCACCCCGCGTCAGACGCCTTCCTGCCGTGGATCCTTATGCAATGCAGACCTTGTTCACAACCAGAGAGCTCTATCTTCCCCAAAGGGCTGTCCAACATCCTGTGCTTCATTTCGCAGGTCTTGTCCATTCTGCCAAGCACCTGAACAGAAACAATTGTTCAATCAAATAAGAAAGAGTATGTGGAAGTGTTCTCAAGGATAATGCACACCAGAAGCACCAGTTACTTAGGACGCAAAATATATTCCAGCGTTTTCCCCTCAGTTTTGGGATTTAAATATATGATATGTCATCTTTACAATAGAGTTACTTTGAAGATGGAAAATTACCACAATTACCTAGGGCAGCCAACCAATACTACAATCTCCCTTTAATTCCTTAAATTACTATTTTCCGATTCTTCTCATCTATCTTTAACCAATGTGTAGTTGAAGGAAGTTGAGCTGGTAAGGACTCCTTTTAAATAAAACCGAAAATTAAGCTAAACTTGCTTTAATAAAACCATTTAATAAAATAGACAATACAAACAGTAGACAACACCATTCACTATTTGGAATAAAGTACTTCTAAAAATAAAGCATGTATGAAATGAAGTAGAGAAATGGAGTGAGATTCAACTCAGCACTTATACAACGGCATCTGTTAGTAGGCAGCAGGTGAGAAGGTGCAATGTTGGGATAAAACCCTGATGCTGTGGAGAGAAGACTTAATTGGCATTCAGAGAAATTTACAAATGCACAAGAGTTAGCCTAGGGATGTATTCTCTGTGCCAATGATTTTGATAGATATTAACTTTGGGAAACACAGCAAGGGCTTAAAAGAAAGAACTGATGCATTGAGAGGAGCGAGACGCCAGTAATGAGGTTTAGACAAGTTGGTATTTGATGAAAACCATCCCAGTTCAGGGGGAGGCAAGGGATGGTGATTGACCACCTGGACCAGCCCAAGTCCTTCGATCGCCTCCTCTCTCTTCCAGCTCCTCCTCTGGTCCCTGGAAACAAGCAGACAAGGCTCACCACCCTCCTCGCCCCCCTCAAGCCGAGGACACCACCAACGATAACCCACACACCCACGCCCTCCTCATCCCAAACACCCTGAGTTCCAGATGCTGAAGCTGATGGCTCACTCGCTGCCTCTGTTCCTTCGTCCCAGAGGTAGCTCCTCAAACGAACGTGTCCCAAACTGCCTCCCTGCAGGCGTGCACTCCGGCATGAACAACATTAGCAACGCTGTGCAACACCAGCCCGATCCTAGGAAGCCTCCTCCTGGCTCAGCACCCTCACACCTATGTTTCGTTAAGGGGTCTTGTTATCTTAGCTCTTCAATCTCCCTTCTCCTGGCCCGCTTCGCCAGCGGCCCTTGTCCACTCCCGACTGCTCAGAAAGGCCTTCCTCATGGACCCCCATCACGCCTGGGCTCCTCCCGCTCCGGCCCAACTGCCCACCCTCCACGCTCACAGAGAACCAGTCAACAGCTGCTACACCAAGGGGCTGGAGCGGGGTCAGCAAACTCGCAGATCGGGCATCTGTTTTCCTAAATAAAGTTTTACTGGCGTATAGCCACGATCGTCTGTTCACACGCGGTCTCTTGCTGCAGGAAGGGCCTGCTGACCCCTGCCCAGCGGCTCACTTGCCCTTTCCAGCTCCGTCCCTGCACAGCAGCAGACCCGCATCCTGGGGCCTGCCGCCCTGTCCCTGCACTCTGTGGAATGCTCACCCTGCCAGTCCACCCTGCACCGTGCCGCCTGGTGTCTCCCGTCCTGTGAAACCCTCCACCGGCACCCCAGTTATCTTCTCTCTCTCTCTCCTTGCCCTCCACATGTTTCTAATGCCACACTTCGGTTCTCTTATCTCTCTTTCCAACAGCCAGAAGAGAGAGGTGTGTTTGTGTCGCTTGAAGGGGTCAGGCAACAGTCCCCAAGTCACACCGGTGTTTTGCAGAAGCATTACTCCCAAGATTCAGTCCCAAGCAATCAGACTCCAGAGTGGCCCTGTACACATTTTATTTTCCGTACAGATTGATAGGAAATTGAAAAGGATCCCACCCCAGTGTCAGAGCCTCTGCCAGGGAGGCTCTTTGCCCACTTCATACTCCTTAAACATCCCCAGTTTCAGGCTCCCTGCTGCCTGCCGGATAAGCATCCAGCTTCCTGAGGGCGGAGAAGCCCCTGTGATGGGAGGAGCCACTTGTTCCACTTCACTATAAGGAGTAGGACCAGATAACGGCAGGGGGTGGTAATCCCTGCCTCCCTTCCACTGGGTGCCAGTTCTTTGAGAAAATCATTATTTGTTCTACAAGTGTTTTTACCTGGAAGATAAATAAAAACCAAACTGCAAGGTAAGCACAAGATTACAGGGAATATATATAAAAGACTGGCACCCTGAAGGCCTCAGTAGGATTTTGGGGATCACTACTATTTCCACCACAACAACCATGTTAACCTTTGTCTTTGATCTCCCTACCTGGAGCACCCTGCCTTTCTCCCCCAAATCTGATCCAAAGCATCAAAATCCTGCCCATCCCTCAAAAGCAGCTTCCATGCCCTCTCCCATCACCTACGTCTCTTGGAGCCATAGTCAGTGGCCCCCAAACCTGGCCCCAAGCCCCTCATGCCTGCAGGCAAATCTCAACATCCTGAGTGAGCCACTGCTTCTCAGGCAGCGAGCTGGTGGCCGTGGATCAGTGTCCCCCATGTGTCACACACACAGGGACTTATAAAAGACTTGCTGAAGTATCAGTAGTCCGCCATCCAGGTCAGGTGTCCATGACAGCATTTCCCAAACGGTGTTCACAGGAGAGCCTGCCAGGAGAGCAGGGTGCTGGGGGCAAGAGTAGAAGCCTGGGCGCTGCAGCACCTTCCTGGAAACTCACCCTGCACAGTGGTGCGTGAGCTGCGAGCCACCTGGCAGTAGAGAAACCAGCTTATGTTTGCTTAACTCTCTGGAATGCAGTTTACCATGTCTTCTCTATCACCCAGTTCAGGCTAGGCTGCAGGCTGAGGTTCCCCGCAGAGCCCGAGTCAGGAGGCCTGGGTGCAGGACTCATCTCAGGAACATGACCAGCCACCAGGATCAGGCAGCACTCTTTTTTATTTTTTTATTTTTTGAGTTGGAATCTCACTGTCGCCCAGACTGGAGTGCAGCGGCCACTCCCGGCCACCACAGCCTCGACCTGCTGGACTCGGCGATCCTTCCGCCTCAGCCTTCCAAGTAGCTGGAACTACAGGCGCGCGCTACCACGCCCGGCTGATTTTTGATTTATTGTAGAAACGAGGTCTCACCAAGTTGCCCAGGCGGGTCTCGGCCCCGCGGGCTCGGGCAATCCACTCACCTCAGCCTCCCAAAGGTGCGGGATGACAGGCTGAGCCACCGAGCCCGGCTCAGGCAGCACTCTTCATGGCAAGCATCAGAAACTGACGCCAGTCACTTGAAGCACCAGGCAATTTGCCGAAAGGCTGCCTCGTCACACACACAGCACTTCTGGGAAGGCGGAGAAGACACAGGAACCAAGACTGGCCGCCTCCAACCACAGCCGAAACCGAGCTGCAGAAAGTCGCAGGGTTTTCAGCACGGTGGAGATCCATCCCGCTTGCATGTCCAAGGCTCCCCTAACAGCTCAGTAAAGGAGGGGCCAGAACCTGGGCTTCGCAGAATAACCCACTGAGGAATGAGGGCCAGCCCAACCAGGAGAGGAGCAGAAGGGGTACGAAAGGATGCCCCAGGAACAAGGAACAATAAATACATGTCTCACAAAAACCTGACCACGCATCATACTGCACCCACTGGCCTACGGTGCCAGAAACGAGAACCAGACAGACATGACCTCCTGGGGGCAGAAAAATTACCTACAAAATAGAAATCCCCCAGTACTGTGGTTACAACTTTCCCAAAAATCGATTACTCCAAAATCAAGGTTTATTTTTTTAAAAAATCAATATAGATAGGATAGGATGATTTAAATATTTCTTTTTTTTCATCTGCACTAAGTTCTCTACAATAAGCATAAGTCGATGTTACACAACTTATGAAGAAACTGTGCAATCTGGCATACAGTGCAAAAGACTTCTCACTTACACAATCTCGCAGTCTCTGATATGTGAAACAAATAAGGGCTGACACTTTCCTAAGTAAATAAAATAAAAGCCAAGGTACGAAACATTTCTGTGAGTCAGGAAAAACGTCCGAGGAACACGAAGACACACACGAGCCGATCAGACCACTCCCTCTCATCCCCACCACCAAGAGAAGCTTCCTGCAGATATGCTGCAACTCCCTGAACTGAGTCAGTGGCTGCCTCCAGCCTCAAGTTTACAGGGCCCAACTCGCTGTGGCCCTCACACAAGTTGGCCGCTGTTCCCGCTCTTCGCATACGGCACAGCGGCCCTGTCGCGGAACTCAAAGCCCCACTCAGATATCCTAAAACAGCCACCACCCCCTCCCCTTCCCCTGCTCAGTTTCCCCTGGTGAGCTCCAACGCAGGCAGCAAGTATGTGACAATTCTAGCCAGTGACTAGGCCGAAGTCCACCGAGGGTTCCTGTATTCATAAAACAAAAGGTCAGGGGCCACCATCCCCGACCCTTCCTTCCTTGAAACAGCAGATGTGATCGTTAGAGCTGTGGCAGCCACCAAGTGACCATGAGAAAAAGGCCAAGAGCCTCAAGAGAGCCTGGACCCAACACTGCGTGCCGCGACAGTGCCACCGCTGTCCACGGCTGAACTTCTGCTTGTGTGAGGAAAAGAAGTCCAGTTTATATCAAGTCTGTTCTGAAGAATTCCTGTTTTCTTCAGCCATGGTAGCCCCAACTATGCCACCACTGCATCCCCAGCACTCACAGTAGTGCCTGGCACTTCATAGGTTCTCAGCCAATATCTGTTGAACAAATAATCGAATTATAAGAATAATGCAACTATAACTGAGATAAGAACCCAGAAGGGGAACTCCAGGATTAATGAGAGCCTATAGCAGGGTGTCTGATGGCCATAGGTGTCTGGGAAGGCTGCCTGGAGTAGGTGCCAAGATTAGAGGGAGGGTGGATCTCTGGGTGGAGAGGTGGAGCGGGGAGAGACTGTGGCAGGCTGGTCTGCACAGGCTGAGGCAGTGGTGCTGGAAGACGCAGAGAGCATCTGAGGAACTGAAGGAGGCTGCGGGCCACAGGAGACAGAGGACCCGGGTCTGAGAAGAGGCTGCCGCAGCAGCACCTGCAGCGGCGAGGACCACGCGTGGGGGCACAGGCAGGAGAAAGGAGAGGGAACCCACCCCCGGCACGTCAGGGGCAGGGAAGGGGGAGGTACCGGGGAGGCTGGAGCCACAACCACTGGAGACAGTGCGATGAAATGCACGGAATTCCTCCTGGGCCGAGTCACAGAATCCACTCCACCCGAAGTGTGCTGTGCTGCCTTCCAAGCCAGAAAGAAAAACCCCACTGCCCGCCGCTCCCAAGCACAAAGGTCACCACTGCACAGAAGGGGCTGGCCTTAGAACGGGAGGCCGCAGCCAGGAGGCCGCAGCCTTGCTTCCTGGAAGCTGCCAACTGGAACCTCGGGACACACCCAGCAGAGGCCCTGTGGAGTCCATCAAAGGAGAGGGGGCTAGCAAAGTGTCCCTGTCAAACCAGACACATCAGATTCCAACGTGGAAAACCCAAACGTTAGGACTCTCAGAATTAGACCAGCCGGTCCTACGGAGACACCAAGGGCCCAATTTTTCAAATATTTACCAATAACGGTCACAGGGCATGCGCATGTAATATTGCACCCACATTGCTAAGAGTGCCATGCTCTTAGCTGAACTCCACAGGCAGGCACTGAGTGGACTCGGGGCTGTCAGCCAACCGACCGGCACGGGGTCCCACCACGGCCACACTCAGGACGCTCAAGTGACCCAACCTCTGGGCTCCCTCTTTCTGACTCAGGAGGCGCAAACCCTTGGCTCCAGGCCTGGCAAGCGCCACGGAGTGGGCCGGTTCCCTGCATCATCACAGCGTTCACCTAAAGCCACAGAGGGGCTGACATTAATTGGTGGCAGGAAAAAAATGGATTTTTCATGGCAATTTGGAGACCTCTAAAAAAAATGACGTGAATTTCATTTCATCTCCCTTTTAACATGAAGGGCGTTTCAATAACCATGTTCTGAATTAAGCCGTTGGCGCCAGAAGCCAGTTCCCACTGTATTAAAAGCAAGAGACCCAGAGACAGAAACTGTCTTTTTTCTCCTTTACTCGTGGCCTTCCAGGCCTGCTGCACATGTCTAAAAACCGTCCTTCCAGAACCATCTCTGCAGCGCTGTACCTTTCACTTTTAACCATTTCCACGGCCAGCACCCTGTGCAATGCACAGGCTCGGAAACACGCTAGTGGGTACAGCAGCACAAGCCTGTAGTCCCAGCTACTTGGGAGGCTGAGAGGGGAGGATCGCTGGGGCCCAGCACTTTGAGACTCTTTGGAGGGAGGGAGGGGAAAGAAAATAAATACGTTAAAAGGAAGAAATCACCTATCTCCTTTATAAGCAACTGACACATAATGTACCCAAGGTATCCGGCTGTGTGAACTATGGTGTGTTTCTAACCAGCTGTATGATGTGAAAAACCAGTGGGCACAAAAACGACTGACCCAAGGAAGTGGGTGAACTGTGTCTGGCTGCCTCATGGCCCCCCAGTAAAGCCATTATGAAATGAGAATTGGTTTCGCTATCTCCCTGCTGAACAGGGCATAAGAAAAAAGCACCAGGGAAGCACCTCATCTTTAGGACTCACGCTCAGCCCACCACAAAATCAAGCATGGGGTTTTGTGGTTTGTTTACTGGTTGGTTTTGCTTGGTTTTTTGAGGCAAGGTCTCTCTCCGTTCCTCAGGCTAAAGTGTAATGACATGATCAGGGCTCACCGCAGCCTCAACCTCCTGGGCTCAAGTGATCCTTCCGCCATAGTTTCCTGAGTAGCTGGCAATGCAAGCAACATGTCACCACAACCAGCAAATTTTTAATTTTTTTGTAGAGAGGAGGTCTCACTATATACGGGGGTGGGGAGAGACCAAAAAAACCAAAAAACCCAGAATTATCTTTTGAAGGGCGGGCCCCTTGTCGTAAACTTGGAATTTGTTCCTCCAGATCAAACAGAGTTTTCATCTGGAAGTTTTGAGAAAGCTGTGGCACAATTTGCACAAGAAACATCCTGAGTTGTGACAAAGAGATGACTGGTTCTTCCACCACGACCATGCACCTGCCCACACTTTGTTGAGTATTCAGCAGTTTTTGACCAAACAGCATGATCTCGTGCCCCACCCTTCCTATTCACCTGATCTTGCCTGAGTGACTTTTTATTTGTTTCCCCAGATGAAAAAAAGTCCTCAAAGGGAAATGCTTGTCAACATACAAGAAGTCAGCCAAAACCCAGCAGAAGCACTGAACATCAAAATTGACAAGTTCAAAAACTGTTTTGAGCAGTGGAAAAAACATCTTGATAGGTGTACTGAATCAAACAAACAGTACTTTAAAGGTGACTGAAGTTTAAACACCTAAGGGTAAAGACACATTTTTTTATAATTAAATTCCAAGTTTTTTGGGGTCCCCCTCTTACATAGCCAGATTGGTCTCTAACTCCTGGGCTCAAGCAATCCTCCCTCCTAGCCGCCCAAAGAACTGGGATTACAAGTGTGAGCCACCGCACCCAGCCTCAAGGGAATATTTTAATTTTTTTTAAAAAAGTATCAAAACCCTAGAAGAGATTAAATACCCCATACCTATCATTTAATAATAATCCTGTTAGCTGGGCGTGGCAGCGCACGCCTGTAGTTCCAGCTACTTGGAAGGCTGAGGCGGAAGGATTGCCGGAGCCCAGCAGGTCGAGGCTGGGGTGGCCGGGAGCGGCCACTGCACTCCAGTCTGGGTGACAGTGACACTTCAACTCAAAAAAAAAACCAAAACATTATAATAATCCTGGCCACCGGAAGTGGGAGAAAGAAGTGGCGGGATTAGCGCCTGCTGAAAGCCAGGCAGCTCAGACCCTGCCTGTGGTGCCCACAGTGGCCGGGGTTTCCGCAGCAGACTTCCGCCAGGTCACATTCAGCAAAAGACAGGCCAAATGCGGCTCGGCTCATTACATTCTAACAACCGAAAAGAGTTCCGTGAGATCAAAATGGCTTCACCAAACAAAACTGGCACTGCCATGGGGCACGTCCAACTGAGAGCGGATGCAAAAGGTGTCCCAAACTCCACTCCAGAGCCTCCTGCTGCTGGCCTGACTCACCAGCCGCCCCTGGAGAAAAAGGAGCTCATCCTTGTTTGTGGCTGGATTTCTATGACCCCAGCTACAGGCACACACAAATGGAGGAGGAACTGTGTATCAGAATGACAAAGCCAGGCCTTTGGGTCCTGCTCATGTCTTGGCTTGCAGGAAGACTCCAGGACAGAGGGTCCTGGAACAGGAGGGGTGCCTGGTTTTATGATACTGTCCCTGTAGCCTTTCTGATTAATGATGCTTTAGTTGTAAAGAATCCTCTCACAACAAGAGCCCTGGGGAGGTAGGGGTGTGGGTGGGGCAGTCCCAGCAGCAAGACCAGAAGCACCTCAGGAACCAGGAACGGGCACCTTATTAAAGGGCTCAGCACAGCACAGTCATCTAAATCATACGCGACACGCAGTACGTGATAAGGCCGACGTGAAGACGCCTAGGCATCCAAGCTGAGCTATGGAGGAACACCTAAGGAAATCTGTATATGGTCTTTAAAGCCACCAATTCTACATATGAACTGGCACTGTCTACATTCGAAAATCAGACTTAAAATAACACTTGGCTTTCCTTTCCAAACTTCTCATGTGGGTGCATCTATCAAACTAAATATGAATAAGTAATGCAGGAAGACAAATGCTGTTTTGTTCTGAAACTCGAGCATTGTTTTGAGCCTGCAATCAAGCAAAAATTAGATAGCAAGCAGTCAAAATACCAACTGCCGTGTGTGTGTGTGTGTGTGTGTGTGTGTGTGTGTGTGTGTGTGTGAAAGAAATAGATCACACATAAGAGAAAAGTGCAGAAAATGTAAACATGTACAGTTTTAACAAATTTCCCCAAAAATCCCCTGGAACGCCAAGCACTTTTGAGAAAAATGTTTCCAGATGACAACTAGCAGTCACATACCCATTCCAACAGCTTAGCTAAACAATCTCTGGATCTAACTGAAAGCTGGCATACCAGAACGCTACAAAGCTGGGTCTAGACACGCCTTTTGGGAAGTTTCTTGGAGGCTGTTACCTATTTCTTTGATGGCCTCGTAAGAGGCCCCCCGCTTGCCAGGCCACTGCGACAAGAGACATATCTACACGAAGAGGTCCCATGAGCATCCCAGCCTCAGAGGTGTGCAGGTGAGTACTGCACCGGCACCGGGCACAGGGTGGAGGGCTGGGGAGACACTGCGCAGGCACCGGGCACAGCGTGGAGGGCTGGGGAGACACTGCAGGCTAAGGACTGTGCGTCTTCTAGTTAATCAATTGGTGGTGAAAAATATTTTTATACCAGAATGCAGGTAAAAATGGAAGATCACACATTTTTAAAGTTAAAACAGGAGACTTGCTGAGAGCAGCCTCAAACCCAGGTCCCGAGAGCTCCAAGTCCCTTCTCCCTACTCAGTGAGTTGCTTTCAAGGAAAGTTGTATCCCGCATTTCTAAAATAAGATGATTAAAAGAAAAAATAAATACTTTATTTATTTATGGGAAACACACCGTTCTGAGGCACCGTCTGTGCTGCGCTCAGTTCACTGAAATAGGAAGTTTAGTACCCCGTGAGGCAGAAACTACCCCTGACCAAAATTATGCCACTCTGCCAGCCAAACTGCCCAGACCACACACGATAAGCGCAAGCCAGGTTACAAAAGTGAATGAAACCCAGTATTCCGATAAGACACTTAAGTGGGCAAAATAGCCTGGCATCTACAGACACGTGAGAGAACTCTGAGACGAAGCAAACACAAAATAGAATCCCAAACTTGGCAGAACACGCTCCCCCCCACCAATCCCCCCACCACAATCATGGGGTGGAGGACCGGTGAGCAGAGGCAGCACGCACTCGGAAAGCTTCGGCACCAGCCACAGCTGCAGCCAGCCCCACGGGCCGGGCCAGGGCAGCACGCGGCGTGCCCAAGGAACGACAAACACAACCCCAGAGCTCACCTCGACGCTGCGATCTGGGCTGTAAGTGCCAAAGACCGGCAAGGGCACACCAGAAGGTGCCTGTCCTCGAGAGGAAGGGAGGGCGGGAGAGGTCTGTAGAGGACAGGGGGTGGAGAAGACGGCGGAAGCTGCAGCTCCAGGACTTCTCTGTGCTGAGCCAGGAGAGCAGCAGGCAGGGGCCTTTTGGGTTTCCGGTCACTCCCAGGTTCTGAGGGCACAAGAGGCACCAGGGCACCGTCCCATTCACCCTTGTCCTCAGGGCAGGTTGCAATGGACACGTGGTCACCAAGAGACACTTCGCCCGTCTCCAAGGCACCTGATGGCGCCTCAGTGGTGCCGAAGCTCAGCTGTTCTCTTGGAGGATGCTGACCCTCACTGTGGAACCTGACCCTAACTCCAGCTTCCCTGGCTTCTGACAAGCACGCTGTGAATAGACCCAGTCCCGAAAATCACTACTCACAACAGTGCCTCTCTTCTGCTTCTTCGGAGTTGTCGAGACTGTGGTTGCTTTGTTTAAAATCAAATGGTGCTTCCCACCCTTTTGACAACAGGAAAAAATCAGAAGCGTCTTCCTATTCCCGAAACCCTGTGAAAGCACAACAGACTCCACAGAGGAGGAAACCCCGAGTCCGTGTGAACTTGGGTTTGGGCCCACCCTCCAGGTAGGGTGGGCTTCAAGACCACCCATGAATCTCATCCAGCGGATGCCCAGACCCAGGACACCCCAGACCTCACAACACTCTCGGGGCATCCCCACACACCAAACTCCAGTTCTGAACAAGAATGACTCACTTATAATTTGCTGAAAAGAAAAAAATGAGAAAACAGCATGCTTTCCCTCATTTTTAATGACCTTTCTAGAACTTGTTACGTTAACGTCAATGGCAACACTAACCGCCTTGCAGAAGGGACAGAAGCTCCCTGAGCCGCCGGGCCAGAGCTGGACAGTGCTCACCCCACAGGGCTCTGGCCCAGGGTCGCTCGTGGGTGCTTGGCTAGGTCCCCGCCAGGCCACATGTCTCCCCTGCTGGCAGCACACTCCTCACAACCTGGAGATTTTCCAGCACTTCAGGAGCCAACTAACTACTGTGCTGCACAGTGACAGTCTGTCATGAAGAGTAAGAGGTGGCAGGCTGGTGCTCACAATGAAATGTCAGTTCTTAAAACTGTTACGTCTTGGGGAGCTTCAGCTTAAATATGTCATGGCAGAAAATAACCTCATTCTTTGGAGCCTCTGAAGTTGGGTAAAGTTTAACTGGCTTGCTAGAGAATAAGCAACATGCTAGAACACGAGGGACGATCTGAGGGTAACAGCAACTTTGTCAATTAGGGAAAGCAGCGAAAGCCAACAGATTCCTGCCACTGAGCAGGCGTGGCTTCTGTCAGGGTCACCAAGCTACTGACTGGACACACTGGGGTCGGGATAGAGGAAGCCCCTCTAACACCAATCCCAGGCAGCATGATGGGATTAAAGCCCTCCCCTGTGGCAGCCGAGGAGCGCATGCCCATTTGCAATCAAGCCATGGGGAAAAATGTCACTGATAGTTTTTTTTGTTTTTGTTTTTGTTTTTTTTTTGAGTCGGAGTCTCACCCTGTCGCCCACACTGGAGTGCAGGGGCCGCTCCTGGCCACCGCAGCCTCGACCTGCTGGGCTCCGGCGATCCTTCCGCCTCAGCCTTCTGAGTAGCCGGAATTACAGGCATGCGCTACCACGCCCGGCTTATTTTTTGATTTATTGTAGAGATGAGGTCTCGCTGCCTAGGTGGGCCTCGAACCTGCGGGCTCAGGCAATCCACTCACCTCAGCCTCCCAAAGACGCAGGATTACAGGCTGAGCCACCGAGCCCGGCTTCACTGATAGTTAATACGTGCTTTTTCCACCTGCGCATTTATAGAATTTTCACATTAAGAACGTGTGGTTTTCGTGTCATGTTCCTCTCCTGATCTAATTAGCCAACACTGGGATTCACTGTAATGCACGTCTCTGGGTTTCATGACAGCACAGAGCACGCGGGACGGAGACTCATGACAGGCCCCCACCACCGTCCTCAGGGCCATCTCCAGCATGCACCCAGGAGTCACGCACCCACGCCTACACACACGTGCTGTCGCCTGAAGCAAGGCGGCTGCAGGGGCCAGGGTCCAAGGCGGCATATCCATCCTCTCCCAGCCTCTGCTGGCCGTGGAGCCCCACGCCACTGTCATCCTACGAAACCAGGAAGGTGCTCAGTGCTGAGATCTGAGTAAAATCTCCTGTGACCTCCACCCCACAACAGACTCATGCATACTCATTAGCATTTTTATGGCTCCTTTCCTTTTTTTGTTGAGTGGGAAGGGGTCTCACTTTGTCACCCAGGCTAAAATGCGGTTGCATGATCATGACGATCATGGCTCATGGCAGCTTTGGCCTCCTGGGCGCGGCGGAGCCTTTCACCTCTGTCACCAAGTAGCTGGGACGACAGGTGTGCACCACCAAATCCAGCTAACTCCTTTTATTTTTTGTAGAGACAAGGTTTCTCTAGGCTGCCCGGGCTGGTCTGGAACTCCTGGGCTCCAGCAATCCACCTGCTTGGGCCTCCCAAAGTGCTGGGACTGGAGGTATGAGCCACCAAGCCCGGCCTGGCTCCTCTACCTTTGACCCCAACTTTGCCAGCCTTCTACCAGCAAGGACTTCTCTTCCATGACGACACCAGGAGTGTCCAAGGAACACGGTTCGTGTGTATTAAGTCCGAGCTCCTCAAGGCCTCCCGTTGTGTAGTCCACACAGTCCGTAAACCCAGCGCACACTGGCACACTTCCCTCTGCACACACAGGCCCCAAGCTCCAACTGAGTCGGCCCTTCGGACCTCCCGGACGGAAGGGGGTTCTCAAGGCTGGCAGCCCGCACCGCCTCCTGGAGCTGCAGTTTCTGCACAAGGCGACGCTGGCGCGGGGGGCTGGGCAGCGCCACACAGCCCCAGCCCTGCGGGGCCTCCCCTGGACGCGCGGCGGGCGGCACATGTTTGGGGAGCCAATCCGTGAGGGCATTGAGATCGCCTGACCACGGTAGGGGGAGGGTCCCTGAGCAACCCCAGTCGCCTCTCCCCAAGGCACCCGGTGCAAGTGCCCTCTCAAGGGAGCCACCCACGACTAGTCCTGCAGGATGGAGGCGGGTCTTCCCGGCGGCTGCTCTTGGCGGCCGCTTACCCCAGCGACCCCTGTGAGCCAGCCCGACGGAGGCTCCCTCTCTGAGGCTACAGCGGGGTGACTTCATAAGGTCACCAAAGTTCCTTCAGTACCATAATCAGGAAGCTGGATGACCCTGCGTTTCCACGCTGCAGATCTCTGAATCAGCAATGTGTGAAGCCGAGGACTCCGGCCAAGAAGACAGGCACAGGCCGCTCAACTGAGTCCCGAGTTCCCCCCAGCTCAGCCCGCACTAGGCCATCACAGGCAACTGGGGAGCAGCAGACAGAAATTTCCTCCCCGCGTCCAACCTAGTGCAGCCTAACTTCCCAAAGAAGGACACTGAGGCAAAGAGCATGTGGCGCTAACAAGGTCACATGGTGATGTGCAGGGCCTGAGCTCCAAACATGCTCAGACACAGCTCTCGACACCCAGGGACGGGAAGCGGCCCTCTCGCCGCCTCCAGGAGGGCCACGCCCCGGCAGGCCAAGCACCTGAGCCCCTGGCAACAGTCGGGGGTCAGAGGGCCGCAGGGCGAGCCCGGCTCACCACAGGAGCTTAGCATGGCCAGTGGGCTCAAAATGGCACCTACGTTTTTAAAGGTAGAAAAGAAGGTCAAAGGAAACATTTCAAGGACACGTAAAGATAACAGGACACTCGGGTTTCAGTGGCCACGATCAAGTTTTACTGGCATGCAGCCCTGTCTGTTCATCTAAGGACTGTCTACAGCAGCTTTTGTGATGATGTAACCGCAGGGCTAAGTGGCTGTGAACGAGACTGTACACACACACAGCCAGAAATATTTACTACCTGGCCCCTTTCAGGAAAAACCCGCGGTCCCCAACCAGAGGCACATATAAATGATCGTTAGAGCATCCCTGTTTTGTCCAATCTGTTCCTTTTCTACCTACCCACTCACGGATGAACAAATCATCAGACACTTCAATAAACCAGGTGCTCACTTCCAGAATTAAGTCCTCTCAACCCTTAATAAAGACTAAGTCTTGCAATGTTTCTGTAGTGAAGGATTCTTGGGTGGGAAGTACGGGATGATTTATGACTTGGTGTCCTGAATGGAAGAGCCTGATGTTCCAGACATGCTCTAGCGGCTGTGAACGAGTGGGCCTTGATGGCACTGGGCTCTGCAAGGGTCCAGTGCTCCTGGAGGGACAGGCTCCAACTCACGACAAGGCCACACAGCAGAGGAAACGCACCCTGCTTCCAAACGATTAACCTGAGGCTCTAGTCCACACAGCAGGGAATTTTATGTTCTAAATTAGCTACAGGACACCCAAAACCTAGCAGCAGCTTGATAACTTGAACATATGATTCTATACCTTTCACTCCTTAAACAATAATTCAGACTAATTCTGCAGTTGAAGCCAAGATTTCCAGGCTGAAAGTGCACTTTCCATTTGATTAAATACTAATAAATGCAAGAATAAAATACCAGTCTTTTATGTTACAGTAAATTCTTCAAACACCATATACTCTGACAATTAATTATTTCTCTGGAGAAAGGGACAGGTCCTTCCCCTCAAAAAGCTTCGTGGTCTCAAAGTCTTAATTACAATAGTTAAAACATAATTTATAGTCGTCTGGGGCTTACAGAAAAATGACATCATAGCCCAAGTTCTTTAATTCTTGAAGTGACCTGTCAGTAAACAGGGCCTCCAGATGGAGAATCCCATATAACTGCTGCAAGAATGAGAAGAACCCAGGCAGTAATAATCATCACTGAAGCACGCAAGCGCCTGTAACACAAACTGGGAAATATGTCACACACACACACACACACACACACACACACACACACACACACACACACACAATCTCTGAACAACGCAGTGTCAACTGCACTGAACCAACCCTTTAAGCAGTCCAAAAATCCACATGTAACTTCTGCCTCCCTGAAACTCAACTACCAACAGCCTACTGTTAACTGGAAGCCTCACCAATAACATGAACAGTCGATTAACACATCCTTTGTATGTTATATATATTATATACTGTATTTTACAATGAAGTAAGCTTGAGAAAAGAAAATGTTATTAAGAAAACGGTAAGGAGGAGAAAATATATTCACCATTCATTAAGTGAAAATGCGTCATTATAAAAGTCTTCATCTCTTCCTCTTCATGTGGAATTGCTGAGGAGGAAGAAAAAAAGGAGGGACTGGTCTTGCTAGCTCCAGGGTGGCAGAGGAGGAAAAAAATCCAGGTACTAGCCAGGCTCGGTGGCTCAGCCTATAATCCCGCACTTTGGGGGACCGAGGTGAGTGGATTGCCTGAGCCTGTGAGTTCGAGACCCGCCTGGGCAACTTGGCGAGATCTCATCTCTACAATAAATTAAAAACTTAGCCGGGCATGGTAGCGCGCGCCTGTAGTTCCAGCTACTCGGAAGGCTGAGGCGGAAGGATCGCCGGAGCCCAGCAAGTCAAGGCTGCAGTGACCGGGAGCGGCCACTGCACTCCAGTCTGGGCAACAGAATGAGACTCCAACTCACAAACAAACAAACAAACAAAAAAAAAATCCAGGTACTAGTGGATCTGTGCAGTTCAAACCCATGCTGTTCAACAGTCAATTGTATGTATGTATGTATATGAAAAATATAATTTAGCACTTTTCCATGTGTGATTGATACCTTAAAATTTATTAAATGTTTACACATATTTGTCAATTAAGGGAATAAACCCAATGAAATGCTACCAAAGGAAAGTGGTAAATTTCACAGAGCAGAAAATGTTGTTTTCTATCATTATAAACAGTATATCAAGCCTGGGCAGTGATGTCGGACACGCTGACATGTATTCTGCAGTGGTGCCCACACAAGAGTGGCTGCTGAGTGGGGCTCTCACATGGACCACGGAGAGAGTTCTCCCTCCAAAGGGTTGCTCACCACCTGAAAGGGAGGCAGGGAGTGTGCCCGCATCACATAACATCTGCTAAAGCATGCTCTGAACAAGGTCCCATTCTCACGGCCGGTGACAAAGAAACAATCCATCATACTAGAATAACGGAGGAACACTTCGGCAGCAAACCCAAAGGAAAATATCCATTCAATTAACAGTCCTGGGCTTTAGCCCAGCAGGGCTTTCCCCTAGGGTCACAGGAGACAGAGTCCAGGGCTTGGAAAGAGAGGAACCAGTCTGGGTCTCAGGCCACCTTGAGCATATGGGACTTCCCTGGGCCTGTGTCCTCCTCTGTGATAGGAATAAGGTGCAGACTAAAGAAAGAATGAACAAGAAAGCATTCAGCAACCCTTCATGGGACACCCTACTACCAGGAACATGCAACTCATCCAAAAGGGGTGTACATACATGTATCAGGCTCTGACATCCCTCCCTCGTGTGAACTGTAAAACAGCACGATGGTCAGGCACTTGGCAGCCAAAGGTCAATGGAGGTAGAGAGAGTTGCCGAAGTGGCCGAATGAGCCCCATGCACATGCGGTCATGGAGCAACGGAGGGACGAGGCCGTGGAGGCAGACAGGCAGGTCTTGGAGCAGAGGGGAGGTGGCAGAGGAGGGGCACCCAGCAGATTCCTGACGCACAAGAAGGGGGCTGCCTGAGGCTGGCGGCTTTCTGGGATGCCAGACACACACTTCCCTGTAATACCCACCCACTCCCGACACTGGAAATGAGCTAAGGAGGTCGACGACGTCCCACTGCAGCAGAGCCAGAGGACACCTGGAACACAGGCTGATATCCACTCAGCAGAAGCCTCTTGTCGTCTGGGGGCCACTACAGGGTGGGGTGCAGAGACACCCCAGCTCAGCTCCTTCTGAAAGACGGCCTCAGATGTTAAGGTGTCACCACCCAGGAACACAACACATAGGGGGCTCCTCCCACTCTGTGCTCACATAACAATTCTTACCTCGTGAAGCTCAGTTGGAGGCGTGGATATGCGGAACGCTGACCGCCAAACAGGCACTCGTTTAATCTTCACTGACGTCCCACCACCAGCCCCCCCGGGGTAGAACTGCCTACATTTCTAACCCTAAGATTCTATAATAGTTGGCAATTACATGCTGAGGCTTCATAAATTCTCAAAGGTTTCCACTCCCACTGACGTCTGATTTCCATTTTTATGATGAGTGCAGATAATGTCAGTGACACATCAAAATAACAGTAAAAGTCTGGTTGAGTTTCCAAGCAGGAAGATGAGGAAGCACCAAAAGTGATGCTTCTTGGATCTCATTAGAAGCAAGAAACCCTGAGCTTGGATTCATGAAGTGCTGTACGGTAGGGGTGGGGGTTGTTTTCCCAAGCTGCTTCATACTGATTCAAAGTTTTTATTAAAATTAATGTGATAAAAGTTTGAAGTCGTGGATTTCCACTCAAGAAGAATTCTTTACCGTACCTGGAAAGCGAGGGCAACTTGCTACACAGTTTCAATTCTGTTTCTACAGTAGGGTCACACCTGTGCTTCACACAGCTCCACGCTACTTTCATCTGATTTCTGGAAGCACCATGCCAGGTAAGGAGGAAGGAGACACCTGCATCCCTTTGTTCCAACCCCCCCCCCGACAGCGACATCAGCATGTCCCCAACCCCACTGACCCTTCCTTCCTCTGCTCAGTCACGCAGGTTTCACCAAGGCAGCCACAGCCTCCGAGAAGAATTCCCTACTTAGTGATTTCGGTTGGGGATGTAGTCTTCTACAGAAACACACGTCAATGGTAAAGCTGGATGTGGGTTGTGGTGAAATCCCACCCACCGTACGGACATCAAAGACCGAAAGAATCTTGGCTATTGGCTGGAACTTCAAATGGAGCGATAAAAATAGCAAGAGGGGCTGGGACGAGACAGACTTAGAATGAAATACTTAAAAACGAATACGAAAACTGTCACGAGCTCCTCCTTGGACGTTTAGGCTGGGAACAAGCACAGAGCTGGGCTGCTCATGCCCAAACACGCAGACACCACATACAGAGTGAAAGTTCAAAGACTACGTTTAGATTCTGTTCCCTGGGTGATCATCATTCATTCATTAAAGTAAAATAAAACAAAATAAATAAAACAGGCCCTTCACTGAAAGTCTGTTTTTGTTCTTTTCACTGGTATGGATTTCTTAGTTGTAAGCAGAGACGCTCAAATGTGTATTTGGAAGAATGTATCTCTGACTTTTAGAGGTTGTCTCATCAACACAGATAACTCTACTCTTCCTGCAAGGCACATCTGCTTTTACAATGTATAAGCCCACCCTTATGCACACTGGTTTTTTACTCTTGCGGTCATATTACTTACAAGATGGTCAAAGATGCCAAGGGCTCAAATTCCAACTTAAATGATGGCCACAACCAAAGATCCACAAAACTGTATGAGATGCAAAATCCTCACACAAAACCAGCCCCAGGCTCTCACTCACAAATGTACAAATGGACACGATATGTTCTATCTAGAGAACAGTAGTGTTTACTAAAGCACCAATATTCCCTTTAAAGAGTCAACTTAAAGGCATGGCTGTGAAGTGATGAGACAGGACCCCACTCTTGGGAATCGACACAACTTTCTCTAAAGGAGCACCACCCTTCAACAAGTTCTGTCCGAAATCCTTCCAATCAGGGAATAACAAATGGAATCACCAACACCACACTCTGCCCTGTTCTAACCAACTCTGGCTGGACCGTGAGCTCCCAGGGTGCATGGAGCACTTCAGGGCCACAGGTGCCACTCCTGAGAGGGCCTCGGGACATGGGGAGGAAGCAGCCACGGGCCATGCCTGCCCTGCATGTGTGTCCTCTCTGACAACAGGCTGTGTGGTGCCTGTAGATGGACTTGTTGCTGGACTGTCAGCACAGGTCTTTGAATCTCCTTTACTCCTCTGCTTTCTTAGCCATGCCTCCCTCTGCCCCCAGACACTGCAGGAAGCTGAGCACCAGAGAAGGGGCAAATCCAAACCCTTTCTCTCAGGCCCTGTCCATCGGCTGGGCAAGGGATAGGATCAGATGGATCCCCTACATCTGACACGGCCTCAGGTGTTCTGTGATGTGCCCAACTTCTATCAGTCCTAATTCTGACAGCAGGAGATGGGGCTAGGCCATCTCTGGGTGGGATGTGCTCACTGCCTTAGTTTGTCCCGGCTGCCATAACACAATGCCATAGACGGGGTGGCTTATAAACAATGGAAATGTATTTCTCACAGCTCTGGAGGTCCTGTGAGACCTCGGATCTTGAGTCCAAGATCAAGGCCACAGCAGAGCCAGTGTCTTGTGAGGCCCACTTTCTCACAGACGGTACCTTCTGTGAGAAAGCGGTGTCCTCACATGGTGAAAGAGTCTACTTTGTGATCTCTTTTGTACAAGGGCACTAACCTAATCACCATCCGCCCAAGCACCAACTCTGGGAGGTCAGGTTTCAACATATAAATCTGGAAGAACACAGACATTCACCATAGCCATCACTGTATGCAAAAAAGAATAAATGTATCAAATTAAACTAGGAAGAATTTTAGTGGTTTAAGTGAAAATGTAATGTTTAACATTGAAAAATCATTTTTGCCAAGCTATTTGATTTGAAATTCTTTTTATATACATGGGAAAGACATACATAAAACCCACATAGAATCCATTTATACATAGAATCTATGTTTCAATAAAAACAAAGACCAAAATAAAAATAAATAATGCACTGACAAAGTATAGTGCATTATTTTTACTTGGGAATAGAGATTACAAAATTATATGCAAGTAATACCCAATCTCTGTTCAAATTGATTGATGTAATTTTATCTCTCTCATATTGACATGTTCTCCCTACCACGAGGAAAACCTCCACAATATATTTAAAGCAAAAATGTAAAACTTTGAGAATATTATTACAAAATTCAGCAGATACATTTCATTTTATCTAAATCACAACAGAATGAATTCTTCAAAGAACATTCACAAATGAAAATCTCACGGATCTGCAATGTTAATTGCAAAGGTAACCTGAATTAGAAAATGCTGGCTGCCAAAAATTTTTTAAAAGCTTTGATAATTAACTACTTCTTTACACTCTAAAACCGAACCTATGAGTAAGCAACTTAACATTAAACATCTGCTTTTAACTGCTTGTTTAAAGAAAAAGCACTGCCACTTTCTCCACTTCTATGACCGTCTACAGGACTTAACACACACTGACCTTAACAAGAGCACAAAGACAAGAGCCCACAGTCAACGGAGTTTGGAAACGTCTGTCTGGGAGGCAGAAAACACTCTCGAACTTTTTCATGAAGGTCACCACAAGAGTTCTGATAAAACTCACTGGATCATCACCTTTCCTTGTTTTACAACATCCTCTAGAAAGTCGAGAGATTTTAGTTCTCCTTGTTTTTTCTGCACTGAACATCAAGGCCAGAATAAGGGGTCAGCACTGCCTGAGTGATCCCCTGAGGGTCTGGTGAGGAGCCCGCCTGATAACAGCCCCCTGCACTCCCATGGCTGGCACCACTGCTGGCCTCCTGCCCAGGGGGCTGCTCCAGACACCAGGCCCGAGCAAGGAGACTAGGGCCACACTACCAAATCACCAGGTGCATGAGATATAACATCCCAGGCATTCCCTTTGTTTAAATGTCACAAAACATGCCTTTTTACTGTGGCAAAATGCACGCTATTTTTAGCATGCTAACTGTTTTGTAAGTGCACAAACCAGTGGCATTAAATGCATTCACAGTGTTGTGTCCATCACCTCTATCTATATCCAAAATTTTCTCATTGTCCCTGGCAAAAGCTCTGTCTCCATTTATAATGGCTTGCTTCCCCTACCCACCCAGCCTGTAACAACCACCATTCCACTTTCTCTCCCTGAATTTGACTATGCTGAGTACCTCATAGGAGTGGGCTCATACAACATTTGTCCTTTTGTGACCGGCTTACTCCACTTAGCATAACATCTTCAAGGCTCATCCATGCTGTAGCATGTGTCAGAATTCCCTTGCTTTTTAAGGCTAAGTAATATTGCACGATGTGGCTATACTACATTCTGTTTATCCATTCATTCGTGGATGGACACTTGGGTTACTTTCTCCATCTGGCTATTATAAATAATGCTGCTATGAATTTGGTGTACAAATATCTATTAGAGGCCCTGCCTTCAATTCTTCTGGATATATACCTAGGGATGGACTGCTGGACCATGTGGCGATTCTATGTTTAACGTTTTAAGGAGCCCCCACCCACACTGTTCTCCTCAGCAGCTGCATCATTTGACATTCCGGCCAGCAATTTATCCACATCCTCGCCAACACTTACTATACAAGCTATCAAATATATTTATATTCAAGGCACTGAGTGGTACAGAGACTATAATGCAACCTTTTTTTTGTTTTTGCATTGCTAAGCCACAGCTCAACTCAACAACAATTTAAGAGTAATAGTTATTGACTGACACTAACAGCATTTCCTTGGTGCCAGACACTTGTGTGGCTGCTTCTCTGATCCTTCCAAGAGCCCTGCAAGTTACGCACAGTCCATTTCTCTGATGCTAAAAAACCTGCAGCTCAAAGACTTGAGAGTGACTCTTCCAGAGCTGCGTGGTGGACAAGTCACAAGGAAGGAGTACCTGATTCTAGAGTTTTGAACATGCCACTAGTAGCAAGATTAGTTGAGATACTAGTTTGTTAATTATGGATTTAAATGAGCATGTAACAGAGAAAATAAAATGAGCATATCAAACACTTGTTTTCACTGGAATTCCTCAGGACAAAGAAAAACTAGGTGTTTAAACTAAAAATACACTGACGTAAAAAAATGAAGCAAGAACACTACAGGTAACTGAGCGATAAACAGGTGAAACTGAAAGCCGCGCAAAGGACACCTCGAACTAATGAAGCTGGAGGGTGCCTGCCAACGCCTCGCTGCCCCTACCCTGCAAGTGCATGAGGGCAGAAGAGAAGCCTGTTTCTTTCTGCCCTCGTCTTTGGCATCAGGTACCTGCAGAGTAGACATTCAGTAAATTGAATTCACTGCCTCTCTCAGCAGCCGCACACCCAGGTCTGAGCCCTGAGCTAGATGGCTTTAAAATCCTTGACCTTGGACGGCTGAGGCGGAAGGATGGTCAGAGCCCGGCAGGTCGAGGCTGCGGTGGCTGGGAGCGGCCACTGCACTCCAGTCTGGGCGACAGAGTGAGACTCCAACTCAAAAAAACAAAAATCCTTGACCTGAGAAGATGCCAGACTCAGACCCAAACAAGAGCAACAGAAAGCCGCAGGGAGGAAGGCATCCCCAAGAGAGTGCCATTCCCTCCAGGGCAGCCAGTCCTGGAGAGCTTGTGAAGTGCAGATTCAGGAGTAGACAGGCCTGTTGGCTAGGGGGTCTCTGGGACTGGACAGGTAAAACTGAGTTCTAGTCCCATCTCTAGGAGGTTCCATGGCTCCCATTAACCTCGCAAGAGTTTTGCCCTTAGTATATGCCAAGCCCCTCTCTGGAAAAGTTTCTGTCTCACCCTAAAAAACCAGCAGCCGGGTAAAAATATGCATTTGTTAAACAAAACACACAAACCAAAATTAATGTGGATCCCATTGTTTCCCTGGTCACTAAACAGCTCACTACTTAACTCCTGGCCTGTTTCAAGATGTTTTCTAGAAAACGTGTGCCATGAATTTGGAATTCTGGCTTCAGTTTATTTTCCTATCCTTACTCTGTACCTGATTCCATCATCTATTTCTTATGAATTTTTTAATTTTTATCAATATGCACACTTTTATGAAGTTTCTAAAATTCCTGCTTGACACGTATCTGATACAGATCAAGATAAACAAAAGTACTAAACTAATTGAAATAATCAGTACGCCTGTGCTGTATGGCAGAGCTTCAGATATGTCAGCCATGTTTCCAAGAGAGTCAATATTTTGTTCATTCTCACCCATCAACTCATGTTATCCCCAAGATGTGTGGTCCCATCACAGTTTTCATCTGCCAAACCCTGCTGTAAAGGGCATTTGCAAGCCCTCAGTGTACTTGGTCAGGGCTCCCCACCATTTCCTCCACACCTGGCAGAGACCTCTGGAGGCCGGTGGCACTGGAGAGGAGCCCCAGCCCCAAAGCCTGTACGGACCCCCTCACACTCCCGAGACAGGGCACGGGAGAGTGGCCTGGATGCTGGACATCTTCCTGTATTTCATCCATTCTCATGCCTCAATTCCAGTGTCTTCCCCAAGGTACATATATTTTTGACAACTATGTTATATTTTAGCTTCTGTGAAATACCCAATAAACATCCTCCAAGGGATCGTCTCTGTGGCACATCATATCAACACTTTCTTTCCTTAGACGACTCCACCTGGCAACTCCTGGTGTTGTTCTGGTCACTTGGGGTCTTCTGAGAGGATGAGGAAGGAGACCGGCTCAGAAGAGGGCAGGGCCCTGGGCGAGGAATCCAGCCTGCTGAGCACGGAGCACACTGGCACGGCAGCTGCACTGCACTCCCGCCTCAAACTGGGCCTTGGGAGGGGCCGGGGGGCCTGAACTCCCTCCAGCACTGAGCCCCAGGGTTCCGCCCATCGCCTGGGAAACGGGCCCCAGGTGGGGTGCCCCAGGCCTGTGCTGCCCTTGCTCTTCACTTTGGCACTGGAGCCACTGAGTGCCATCCGATCCAGGGGACTTTCCTCGGAAGCTGGTAGACAGGAAGCTTTCTAATACCCAGAAGTTAGATTGTGCACATACGCACAAAAAATTACATATAGAGATTTCAACGAACCAAGCAGACTCTATATGCCAGAAACACACATAACCACGAAAGAGCTAAATTGACAACGCTTAGAGAAATAAATTGCCTGGCAGAGCAGAATTACTTGTCTAAAATCACCTCTGGTTAAACTGGAAAATACACTTAAATACAGCACCTTGTAATCATTCTACAGTAGAATTTTAACTGAGGACTTAGGAATTCTATCAATTCTAAACAATGTGAAACTAAAACAATTAACTACCATTACTATAAACTATTTTCTACTTGGTAAAACATGACTTTTTCTACAGAATTAGCACAAGAGCACAAAGAAATTTTAACGTGCCAGGCAAACAAGAAGAGAAAGAGCCTACAGAAATGAATAAGGGAGTCGTATGTATGTGTAGTGCCTGGGCGTGTGATGTGTGCAGAAGATGCAATTTTGAACGTGGTCTCGAGGGGCAGAAACTGTCATGTGCATCATGTGAACAATAGCTAGCACACTATGGGAATGCAATAAAAATTAAACCATCATGAGAGGAAACTTTATCCCACAGCTTAAAGCAATATATATTCCAGACACTTCTGAGTAGCAATAATAAACACCTCATACAGAAAAGGTAAAATTTCAGCCCAAAAGGAAAAAAACAAACAGAACCCTTGTGAGGCCAAATGGCGAACAAGGACTCTTGGCTTCACCTAGAAATCACACAACCGCCTCTATAAATCAAAGCCTACCAGAGCTACCTCCTGGAAATAACTGGCCAAATTATTTGCTCTCACTAAATTTCATTTTATTGATTATTTCTTTCAAATAAGTGATTAGCCATATCCACCAGCCTTCCTCCTGACAGAAAATATTACTCTTGCTTTTTTCAACCAAGTAAGCAGTCTTCTCTGAGCTATCAATTTAATTTGGTTTTCCAAATTTACTAAATCTGTTCTATGCCAGAGAAGTCAGCACTCACTCACCTTGACAAGCTCGACCTTCACCTTCTACGATGTGAAACCTATTTCCTCACCTGATAAGTTTTTTGTGTAGATCACCCTCTTCATTTTCCAGTCCCATGACAATCTTTCTTTCTCCTTCTTCTGCCAACCCCCTGCACACACGACCTTCCCCCAGAAACACACATAACCATGAAAAGAGCACATGGCACTTCCTCCGTGTCATCAGGAATGAGACCGCTGTCTCTACCAGGGGCTTCTGAGGTGGACTGGAGGGGATGTGGCCATTATCACAACCTGGAAGAAGGCTTTTTATGCAGCAACATGTCTGACCCTGCCCCATGGCATCTGTCCACCTATGGGCTGGGAAGTGCTACTGGGCTGCACCAGAGATTCCTAAAAATTAAAGAGCCTCACCCAAAGAAGAAGCAACGTGGAGAGAGAAGGAAACAGGAGATTCCTCAGAACCTCATAGAAGAAAAAGTGTCAACTCTCTACAAAGGACTTAATATCCCACCTAGAATTTAGTTGTTTAGTAAATGTTTTACCTTAGATTCAAATCCTAAAAACTTGTGGTAGAATAAAAACAAAAGCTTTAGGCTTGTTTTCTGCCTGCTGAAGTTTAACAGCTAAAATGTATTGAAAGCAGATCCATATTTATTTGGGGGGCCTGAAAGGTTTCTCCATCTCACAAGTAACTAATACAATCAAAACACTAGCAAACACAGCAGTGCTTGAAAGAAATACAGCATGAAGCTGGACAATAAAAAGTTGCACAGAAATCATTTGTCATTTTGGCCCACTCACCGGAGGCGCTGTGAGCCTGCTTCCCACAGAGCTGGTCATAAATCCCTATCTCGGGCCCACTCACAGGACTCTCCTCTCCTAGCACCAGCTTCTGGATTTTCCAGATACCGGAGAGCTCATTCCTGGGGCACCCATGTCCACACTCAACAAGACCCTCTTTGGACAGGAACTGAAAACGCCATCTCCTTCAGGATCTCAGCCCTGGGCTCAGAGATCCACTCCGGGGTGTCATGGGACAGCTCTGTGCCAGGCAGCACGCACCCAACTGGGAAATGTCTGTGCACCATCCAGACAAGATCGCCCACTTTCTGCCCTCTAGTCCACCCCTCTCCCAAAGGCATGAGCCTCCATCCACACGGTGTCAGAGGAAGAGGTTTCAAATTAATACCTACGGTACCTGAAACAAAAATGAGCACGGTGCACCCTTGCCTTTAAGGAGCCGAGCCCAAGGATGTGGGATAAATGCAGAGACGGCAGCACAGCAAAGGCCACCTGGGAGGGCTGGCCCAAGGTCATCCTCCTTAGGGCTCACAGAGACCACTCAACACCAGACAGACATCATCTCATCTGGTCCTCCCAGGCATGTTCTCACCTGGTCTTCACAGAACATTCTTACATAGTCCTCCACTCTTACCCTGCAAAGCAGTACAGTACTGAACCCCTACTTTTGAGATAGGGAAATAGAGGCTTTAGGGATTTAAATAACCCGGTCATGGACACACGGCCACTAAATGGCAGAATTAGACCAGAATCATATTCAGTCTGGATCCAGGGCCCAAGTCCTCAACTACATTATGTTGATCTAGAAAAAGACACTGAGAAATAGATTCAGAGAAGATTCTCTGAAGAATAAGACACTCAAATTCAAGGAAGTTTCACGGGAGGAGGAGTCTTAGAAAAAGAGGGTAGACTGAGAAGGCATTTGTAAGTGGAAAAGAAGCGTCCAACGACACAGAGAAAAGAAAAATGAGTGGTACATAGTTCTACACACACCAGCTAGACTCTTGGAGGAAGCGGATCACAGGAAGATGAAAGAGATGGAAATGGTAGGCTGGCTAGGGCCTAGAAAGCATTCTGAAGGCCCAGGACTTGAAGGTCTACGATGGCAACGCAGCAGCCATCAGCCCTGAGCCTCGGAGGAAAGGGCCACATGGCTGCTCAGAGACCAGCCGGGAGCCAGTTAGGGAACTACATGGTATTTCATCTGCCCTAAGTAGCTGCAGAGGGACCAGGATTCTCAGGAAACCCACAGACGGTGGAGTGGTGGGAAGGACGGCGATGAAAGCACGAGAAAGAGAGGGAGGGATCAGAGATGGCACGGAAAGACTCCGGCCCAGAGGCTGGGATGTCACTGACACACCAAGGGTAGGCAGGGAGACCTAGGGTGGCACAGGGACCCAGAGCTCTAAACAAGTTCTGCAGAGAGACCGATGAATAGTCTCAGCCACGCATGGCACCACTGACACTGGGGTTCGAGTAATTCTTGATCCTGGGGCTGTTCTGGGCATTGTGGGATGTTTACCAGCATCCCTGGTCTCCACCCACTGGATGCCAGCAGCATCCCTTCAGTTGTGACAACCAGAAATGTCTCCAGGGATAACTTCTCCGGGGGGACGAAATCACCCACAGTTGAGAACCACTGGCCAAGTGAAGAAACACCGCCAAAAATTAGCAACTGAAAACAAACAGAGACCACTCTGCTGGGCTGCAGCTCCCTGCCATTTGAGGATTAATGAAACTGGTGCCACTCTAGGCACAAGCACAACCCTCCCAGGTTTCACACAACTCCTATAAATAATGAATTATTGTTCAACTATAATGTCCAGTATAATAAAAAGACCCAGGCACACAAGGAAGTAAGACACCGTGAGTGAGAACAAGGAAAAAAAAAAGCAGACCTACAAGACTTGAGATATTGCATGTATGAGACGCAGACAAAAAGTAATTCAACCATTTTTAACTAAATAACCATCTTGAATATGGCCACAGTAAGACAAAGAGCCACCATCTTACTGAGTTCCATGATAAGCTTACAACCTTTGAAATTCAGCCTCAAATCAAAATGGTAAAAAAAAATTCCACTTCTACTTTATACATTACATAGTATTAAAACACACTGGTATTTGATATGTTGATAGTCCTCTGTTTAACACTAGGCTAATCACAACCTTTACTGTATTTTTATTTTTATAAACAAAAAGAATCTAAGTAGGCTATTATAATACACAGTTTATCAATAGCAAACAAAATAAGAGTGGAATTGGGGGCTACAAAAAATATTTACCACAAAATCTTGTTTCACTTCCATTTTCTAAATTCCACTTACCATTTCTGGAAAATTTTCCACTAATTATATTTTTCCTAGGCATATTCTCTCCCAATACATTATTCTCTTTAGGAAAACATCAGACCAGTGCTCTCCTCCCAAAATCAACAGGAGGAATCACACGCTGCAATCTTAAGTCTACGACACTCTCCAAACTTGGCCTTAGTTCCCAAAACTTCACTGTTGCTAGACTGGCATACAAATCACAAATAGAAGAAATTTTATTACTGAGCCAGAAAAAAAAAAAAAGGCCACCACACTAACACAAACCTAGACTAGACAAAGTAAGAAGTAAGGTTCTAACGGTGGCAGAGGGTACTATGATACAGCTGGTCGCCATCCTCTAGGACTCTCCACTTTGCTAAGTTTCTCTCCTTATCCATTTGGTAATGGGTGCCCAGGCAACACCGGGAACTAAAACCACAGCGGTAGCATGTGAGAGAGCACAAGCCTCCACTTGACAAGAGGGTACTTCGAGAGTTCCTGATCTAATTACAAGCTGGCTGGTGTTGGATGCTCTGTCAAGAGTCTCTCCAGTCCTCAGCAGGGGCGTTCTGAAACCTTGGAGGCGTCTTTTGGTTGTTGCAATGACTGTGGGTAGGTACTATCAGCATTTGAGGGGCAGGAATCAGGAATGCAAAATGTGCTGGGATATGTGGAACCATCCCAGACAACAGTCTTGTCCCACATCCTGTGCCATTTTCAAATGTTCTGCAACACATTCAAGTCTAAAGTTAATGGGGGCGGCATCACATTGCCTGACTTCAAACTGTCCTACAAGGCTGCAGTAACCAAAACAGTATGGTACAGGGATCTTAAGGCATAACTCCATTTGACATGTAAACACAAAATTGTTTGCACAGTTTTACTACACACAAGGTTTTCCAGGAATGCAACTACCCTGTAACTCAACAATAAGATAGGCTCTATTTTCTTTAGAACTTTACAGAAAGTTGTCCTCCGTTTTGAAAGAGGACGTCACTGATGTCAATGCTGACCAGATGACGCATGTCCAATGAGCAGAAACTGACTCGGTCTCCATCTGTAGCTGCTGTATTCTAGGTACTTACAATAGATTACTTTATTATGTCTTCTGGCATAGTCCTGCCCAAGCATTCTTGTTCTGAATGCATATTATTTAAGTTAACACTCTTTTCTTAAAGTTTTTTTAAAATAGTATATGCAGGTAGATACCATCCATGAATTTTATTTCAGGAATGTAAAAGGAAGGCTATAAAGTGCGTATATTGGAAAGGGAAAACCATTAGGCTAAACTGAGAAATTCCCAGTACACAGACAAAGACAGAGCAGCAAAACACATTTCTAAACCTTCTCTAAGCTTAAAACAAACTAACTGTAATATTTGACCTTTGACATCAAAACAATTTAATCAAATGTGAAAAGTCTGTAACATTCAGACAAGAGGCAACACTACAAAGAGAATAAAACATTCGAGTCCCCTGGATCCGACAGAATTCCAGGTCTGCTTCTACCTGAGTATTAGAAGAGCTGAAGCTAGAAACAGCTAAATAGAAGGTAATGCAACTAGGCATAACACAATAAAAGATATTACCTTCAAAATGTATTATTGTCGCCAATTATAAGAATCACTTCAACTTAATTTCAAAAGCACAATCACCCTCAACAGAAACAGTCTCTTTTTTAAATTTCAAAGAGTATTACATTAAGGCAATAACTCACCTTCTAGCTATAATATCACTTTCCCTCCCTTATTGCAACACTACATTTCATAAATACTTCTCATCGACAAGTCAAGCTAATTCAGGTTAATTTTATTGTATTTTGGTGCTACCTCACATTTGTGTGCAATTACCTTTATCATTTTATTGCTAAGGCAGAAAGCAATCAGAACAATTATTTGAAAACGGAGGTTTATAAATTCTAAATCACAGTTGCTGGCATTTTTGATAAAACAGCAGCTTTATCTC
Organism: Carlito syrichta; assembly: GCF_000164805.1. NCBI lineage: Eukaryota > Metazoa > Chordata > Mammalia > Primates > Tarsiidae > Carlito > Carlito syrichta. The sequence goes on along the minus strand of NW_007252247.1, from coordinate 1,625,191 downwards.
GGGAAGTGGCAGGCACCTCGGATACATCATGCATCAGTCAAGTGCAGCTGACCCCCAAGCGCATTGCACAATATCAGAAGTGCTTCCAAAGAAACTTTCCTGCATCATCCATCATTCTTCATAATACTAAAATAGCTGCACACCTGAAGAATAGAAGCTGGAGGATAATAAAAAAAACCCCAAGTAGTATGGGGGAAGCCATTCACTGCTCTCCCTTTTAAACTATAAGAGATGGTCTGAAAACCAGACCGAGCACCTAACAAATATGACTTTACAATAACTCTAAATATCTGTATTCATATTCGTCAACTCAGTTTTAAATATAAATGAAATATAGGGTTGAGCCATAAAAAGAAAAAGTGCATTTCTAGATTACATGCATTTTTATGTTCTGTTTGGGTGCAGCTGCTTTTAAAATCAACTCTCTCTCTCAGGTTTGTTCTCTCTGCCTTATCCTGTCCTACAGTTTATTGCTTAACAAAATGACGTAACTTGATCTTAAGGAAAAAACCAAAGGGAGAAACCCCATGTGTAGCTTCCCCTAAGTTAATGACACCGACAAGGAGTGTAGAAGTTCAGAAAGAGAGGTGGCTCTGGCCCCAGTCACCAACCTTCACATGGGAGAAACAACATCACCTCAAACCTCAGCTGCAGCCTTCTTCAGGGAAAGACGATTACCACACCACACCTCGAGCACACACTATCCATATCTCGTTTTAACTCATTTTTAAGGCAAAATAAGATAACGATGTGATCACTTATTTCCTCTTTTGTCAAAGATCAAACACCCCAGAAAAAGAAGGCTTCTGTACCTTTATGTAAGCCACCTCGTGCCAATGGGCTATGAAGAGGTCTAGCTGGGTAGGAACGAGATCTATTCGCTACACAAGCCTGGCACTGGGCCAAGTGCTTTACATACATTATCTCATTTACTCCTCACAGCCAACCTAAGGAAGATCAAATTATTTGTAAATGAGGACGCAGATGGGGAGGTTAAGGAACTAGCCCAAGGACACAGCACTCAAGTAGGAGGTGGGCAGTCAAGGTCAAGTCAACACACTTCAAAGCCTGGACTTTGGCCAGGACTCCCTCACCACCTGGACACAGACACATTTCACACTGGATTTGTCTGGATGGGCTTGGGCATTCTGCAGTAACAAACACCACCACACACCTCTGCGCATCTGGGTGAGTATCCAGAGTGGCAACATTACAAGACGCCAGAGGGTCACAAGCGGAAGAGCATGGACAATCATGAGCTGACTTGTACATGCTTCTACCACGAAGCACATGCATCACTTCAGCTCACATTCATTAGCCAAAGCAAATCAATGACCAAGCCCAAACTCAAGGGACTGGAACAGTTTAATTTTCCTGGATATCCAGTGTAGGAGACCTGAAAATTTTGATGAGCACTACCTCCTGGGTCTGCCACAGATACTAATGCTGCTAAATTCAGGTTTACTTTCAAATTAAAGGACTGTTAGACAAGAAACATATTTAAAGTCCTCAGAATGATAGTGAACATGGTGGTCATACCATTAAAATCACTGCCAGCAGGTGCTTCAACAGAAGAAGAACTCATGATTGTTTATTTTGATGGCAAATGAAAACATAAAACCAAAGAATGGAAAGGTAAATGACTGACTCACTTATCAATAAGTGAATAAATCCACAAGGCAGACAGAAAGGAGTAACCATTGTAAAAGTAAAACAAAACAAAATCTGTACGATACTGAAAACCTCTATTAAGTTAACCTTGTGGACCACCCTCAGCATGTCTCCAAACCACTAGAAAACACACCCTCATTTCCCAAGGGAAAAAATGTAGACTTTCTCAGTCTTGAAAGTGATAACTGCTGTCCCTCATCATAGAAGATATGGTTCAACCTCCAGACTACAGAAAATAAAAGGCGTCTCTCCCCTAATGGGAGGCAGGACAGATCAGAGAGGGATCAGGGGTCAAGCCCCAGAGTGGGGAAGACGCAGCAACTTTGGGCCAATGAGTACATGGGCAAACCTCACTAATCGTCACTATTGTTTATAACTACACTGATGGAAAACTGCCCCAGCCAACCAGCACTAGCTAAGCTAAGAGCAAGAAATAACCTATTTGCAAAGGATCTGGATGCAAGAGAGTTACCAAAGCCTTTTTATGAACCATCAGTGGACCCTGACACCAGAAAGTGACTAACCCCAATTCACTGAGCTAAATGTTTTAGCTTTAGTTGATCTCTACAAGTCTGTATAACTCTGATACTTTATAATTCTACCTAGTCTTAAATTTAGGTGAAAGATGTCAATGAAATATAAATCAAGCTAATCAGAACTACCAAATGGTTTGGGTAACACTGAATTCTGATATGTCATATACTTAACATTTAGAGTATTAATAAAATCAATCCTTACAGTAACCCATGCAGACAGATAACATGTGCATTACAGATGAGGAAACCAACACAGTAGTTAAATAATTTGTCTGAGGTCACATTTCTAGTAAGTTGTAGAAACCTAAAATCCAGCCCAGGGATTCTAATCACCTGAGCCCAGCCTCCTCACCACCACACTCTCCTGTTAGCTAAAGATGCCCTAAGACACAGCTGCTAGTGGTATGGCTTACTGGACACTGATATGAACCCCCCAAGGTGCATGCCCCTACAGTAGGAAACTAGCAACAGCAAGGACTTTTCTGAACAAAAGTGCCATTTTTAAGCTCCCACACTGAGAAGTTTTAAAAACCCCATCTTTTTGCATTTTCCCAATCCCATCACTTGTAATACTGGTCCATATTCAAAGGTTTGTGCCAAAAATAATGTAAGAAAAATGAAGATATGCTTAAGAAAGAATTAGAGAACACCTGACCTATTAATATACAATAAGTAAAATTAGCTGGGCTTGGTGGCTCAGCCTGTAATCCCGCGCCTTTGGGAGACTGAGGTGAGTGGATTGCCTGAGCCCGCGGGTTCGAGACCCGCCTGGGCAGCGAGACCTCATCTCTACAATAAATCAAAAAATCAGCCGGGCGTGGTAGTGCATGCCTGTAATTCCGGCTACATGGAAGGCTGAGGCGGAAGGACTGCCAGAGCCCAGCAGGTCGAGGCTGCGGTGGCCAGGAGCGGCCACTGCACTCCAGTCTGGGCGACAGAGTGAGACTCCAACTCAAAAAAAAAAAAAGTAAAATTTCAGGACACTTAACTCCTAATTATTTTTCAATTATTTCTATCTTATCCCTTCCAACAATAAGATCTAGTAATTTCACATATATTCACCAATTCTATCAGCTAGGTTTCATAGTCCTTTACCACCAGCAAGCCCAGTTCAAGTAAAAACACGATGAAACAGGAGTCTGGTGACAAGATTTTATGTAATACAGTATCTTAAAACGTGTACAACAATTTGTTGGGTTTTTTTTACTGTTTTGACTGTCTCATGCTTTACAGCATAGGTACTGTATGATTCTTGACATATCAAAGAATAACCAAATATTTTAAAGGATTTTATGTTCTTCAGAAATATTGTGTTTACAGCAAAGAAAATTAAGAATCATGGGAATCCCATGTAGATGAAAAGTACAAATTCAACAAAAATGAGAATTATGAGAAAATAAAATGGATTTCTTTAAAGAAAAAGAAAAAACCTTAACTTAGTAGAAAGCTAATTATTACTCTTCATATAATTAACATTAGAGGATCTTTACTGCTTTGTTTTTATGTGTTTTCAACATGCAACAATTGGATATAAGAGAAATAAGCTAATTAGCTGGTACATCTATTTGGAAACATGCCATCCATTTTGAAACAAAATGATTTCATTTTCTGTCTATTCCAGTACAAATGTCAGCCCTGTGTTCCTAATCATGTTTACAGAAGAATTCTGAAGACTGAAGTCTTTTTACCAAGCAAGCACAGGAAATACTCTCCTTTACAAGTAGGACTTTGCCTGCCAGTACTGATCTGCATCTAGTGACTGCAATACAATGATGTAGGTGTTACCAAATTCTATTTTACATAAGCCATTATATAAGGTGAATATACTGCAGATAAAGAGTACCAGGTTTCTCATTGTCAGAGAAGGGAGCTGGAAAGAGGGAAAGTGCAGAGGCTAGAATGAAACGTGTTAGATTTGAATTAGAGGCATCAGATGAACTTGTGGTTTTTAATATGCATGCAGACAGCATGCAACTTTTTAAATATTCATGCAGAAATAAATATAGATGCATGAGCACATACTGGTCAGTATATATATACATGGTCTCTAGTGCTACCCACTGAGAAGGACTGAAAGCAGTAGCACCTTGGCAGCGAGCACACCTAGCACCCAGATCTTGGTTTCTAAATATCACTCTCCAGTTAAAAGGGCCTGAGCCTCTCAGGAGAAGTGACTGAATCCAGGACTGGAACAGGGAAAATATAAGATAAGCCTGGAATATAATGTGGTGTCAGAAAGTAAGATAGTGCTAGAAATAGGATGGGCAGGTCTAACAGACCTAAGAGCCAACCTCAAGAATTTTCCAAGTGCTACTGTAGGAGCCATCTGAGTAACAAAATAAGTGATGACAGCACTGGACTACATTCCAGAAAACAAAATAAATATTCAAGAGACCATACTTATATAAATAATTCAACAACTAACTAAATTGATAGGAAATAACTGCTCTTCCAATCAGCAAATGAATTCCAATCAGCACATGAAAAGGGAAGGAGGAAAACGCAAAACATTAGGCAAACAACACAGCAATAATTGTTGCAGGCAAGACGTGCCCAAGGTATCCAAAATCAATGGGTGAAAACCTGAAGCTTCAAAAAGGTCCAGGTCACCAAAGGCAAGGAAAGTCAACTGTCACAAACTAGATGCTTAGCGCCTTCTGGATGCTGTAACAAAATACATTAGACTGGTGGGTTTGTAAACAACAGAAATTCATTTCTCACAGTTCTGGAGGCTGAGAAAGCCAAGAAAGCATTGGCAGAGCTGGCATCTGGTCAGGGCCTGTTTCCTGGTTCACAGACAGCACCTTCTCGCTGCATTCTCACGTGGAAGAAGGGTAGGGTGAGCTCCCTCAGGCCTCTGTTTCAAGGATACTAATCCCATTCTGAGGGCTCCAGTCTGACCTACCCACTGCCCAAAGGTCCCGCCTCCAAATACCATCACCTTGTGGGTGAGAATTTCAACACAGGAATTTGGGGTGGACACACACCTTCAGACCACTGTACTAGAGGAGACAAAGCGGAGACAGCAAGGTTTGCGGCAGTATATCCCTGTTAACACTCTGGCTGTAGTAACCCTGCCATGGTAACGTGAGGTCTTTATGCCTGGCAAACTCTGTGAAAGTAGTATACAGAAACTTTCTGTGCTACCTGTGCAACATTTCAGCAAGTCTAAAGTTACCGTGAAATAAAAAGTCCCAGGAAAAGCCACTCCATTGTCATCTGTGTACATGCAGGGTTTAATCTGACCCCAAACGCCTGCGATTCAGAAATGAGGAGAGGGGACGTGGCTGGTATGAAGAAGCTGCAAGGCCCTTATCCTCTGGCGGCTGACGGCAGCACTGCACCAGCTGCCTAGGGAAGAGTGGATCTGGGCTTCCATCCTTTCACCCTCAGTGAAAATCTTCCCCTTGTCTCCAGGACCCAGAACTATGACACTGTATGTCTGCCTCTGAAACATGCTGGTGCGGAGATGGGAAATAAAAAGGTTAAACAGGTCATAAATTAAGATTAGTGTCAGCTGGCCAGCAGCTTTATATCACATTATAAATTAGATCAAGAAATGATGCTCCCTCAGTTAAAATCAGAAACCATTCAGAGTATTTGCTCCATAATACCTACCCCAATAGGCTCTCTTAACAAAAAGCAAACAAAAAGATGAATACACTAAGAACCCATTTATAATGTAGTAATTAAAAGGACAAAAGGTATAGATTATGTACGAGGTCGTGTAAAACAGCATCAGACACTGGCTCCCTTGTGGGGTATTTCTCCCTGTATTTTTCCCCAAAACATCTAGAACAGGGGATGGCTAGTTTCTAGTTTCAGTGCTTTATCCGAGATTCTACAGCTGCACAAGCCGATGAGACAGAAACCGGCAAGACCCTGGCCCAGATTCTACCACGCTGAGTGGGTTCCAGGTCAGGCCACGTAGAGCACATGGAAATAATGGCTAGAGATGGCTGCTAGTATTTTATTTAGACATTTTTACAAGGAAGCCAGAGGTTGCAAGCACTGCTAGGATAACCATACAAACTTTGATTTTACTAAAATGTTATGTCCCCTGAGCCAAGGTATTAATCTTGTTATAAAAGTAGTTTCTCCTCTCACTGGCCACTCATTAAACTTTCATAAATTTTAAAATGTACTTATTGTTATTGGGTCACACGAAAAAGGCAAAGAGAAATAATACAGCACAAAAGCAAGATGCTCCCGGGCTTTGGAGGGAGACTGGCTGGAGGAAGACGGAGGCCGACGATGAAAACTCCAGACATCCGGGTTTCCTGAAATGATCATAGAACAGTTTTCAGTTTGTAACAGTATTGGATCTCTAAGAAATGAATGATCAATTATTTCTCAAAGGGTGAAAATAAATTAGAAGGGAGACTCCAAGTGGCAAATACTGAAACGAAACCACCTCCCACTGCCCTGTGCTCTCTGAAGAGAGCCGTGTGCAAGGGGAGGCCTGCTGATACCCAGCCCCAGCCACACGGGACTCCAGGAATGTCTAACGCAGCATCAATCTTGTCAGCTGCATGGCATCCATCCACAGCCTGCCGGACACGAGGGAAGACACCAAACTCTGGCCCGCAAATGCTCTGGGAATGTCATTACATCCTCTGTGTGCTGACCAGGCGCAGGGCTATTTCTGCAGGAATGTACATTCTGATGAAGTTCTGATGTCATTTTAACGACATGAAGCTCTGCTGAGGAAACAGGGAAGAAGAATCCTGGTGGAAAGAGATAAGCCTCGACAGACCAAATCCCACAAACGTCTGACAGGAAAAGCACGTTAGTGTTATCGTTTTCCCCTTTGACTGTGTGCTGTGGTGCAAGGTTACGGCGATACAAAATGGCTGCAGAATTTTGGAGAAGGCCCTGTCAGAGATGAGAATTTTCCTTCTCTACCAGCAAACAGAAATTTAAAAGTTCAGCAGGCCATCTATCATCTGTGATGAGTCATAATCAGCAAATGAAATGTAGAGGATGTCTCTTATCACTTGGCCTATAAAAGCTCCTGATCCATGGGGTAAAAATGCACTGAACCGTAATAAGCACTCCATTAGAACAAATAAAACCAAACACCTAATTACCAAGTGACTATTTATAGTTTCTGAAATAACTTAACCCAGTTTTACAAAGTAGATATTTTAAGAGTCAAAGAAAACTCTTGCTCGATTCCAGCATTAGGTACCACATTTATTTTGCCTAGACCCAGAGGATCAAGAGATCTGTAACTCCAAATTATGTTATTTGTATCACGAATTCAAACAGCAATTAGTCTCACTTACAAACAGCAATTACTTATAACAGAAAACGAAATCATAAGTTAAAACTGTTAACTTTGACAAAAAATTCAGAACCTGGTTAAAGAAACATTGCAGAGTTAACAGAAGAGTGTACCTGCAGGGTGGGTGATATCTTGAGTTTACTTAAATGATTTTGAAAAACAAGCTGATGTCAACAAAACCTTTTACTCTTCTCTACTTTCGCCTACTTTGTATTTTTAGTGTCTTGTTCAGGCAAGTTCCTCTCCCCATGGGAATGATGTCTCTATTGACACATCACAGAGAAGGAGAAGTATGTGATCTGTGACAACACAAAAAGGAACTCCTGGTGCTCAGAGCAGTCACAGTAAACGTAAATGAAAGAATAAACAAATTAGCACAAACAAGCAGAGAAAACTGGATGTCAGAATTAGAACAGACTCTAAAGACCACTAAATACCCTTAAACAAGCACCGAATCCATCTAGACCCGCACCGTCCAATACTGTAGACATTAGCCACATGTGGCTACTTACTTAAATTTAAATTAATTGGAATGCAATAAAATTTGAAATCCAGCTTCTAAGTCACAAGCATCACATTTCAAGTGCCCAACAGCCACATGTTGACTAATGGCTACCATACTGGGCAGCACAGACATCGAACATTTCTATCACTGCAAAATGTTCGCTTAGACAGCCCTGGACACTCTGTCATTGCACATATCAGGGAAGTAGACCCAGGCGGCAGTGAGGAGTTGAAGTCGTGGAAAAACCAGGATTCCAGAGATTACTAGCTGCCACACAACACATGGCTGGTCACCAAGCATGTCACTCGGGTCAGCCTGGGCTTCATACAGTCAGAAACTTGTCTGGACAGTTCACAGTTAGAGCCAAGCACACACCCCACCCACGAACACCTGACACACTGCAGGCGACTGAGTTTTCTTGAATGAAGACATGAAAATACGACTGTTACATTGCTGGGGCTTCAAAAGTATACAACACAGTCCTGAACTGAAGAAGCAGAGAGATTGGTTAAGAATATCTCAATCTAAGACATGAGAAGTATTCCCTGCTTGTTTAGTTCTTAAAACACCATATTAGACATCTTTGAGCACAAAGTGTTAATCAATTCTTTTGGACAGAGTCTCAGGTATGAAATTGCCCTAAATACTTAATAGGGAAGAATGTTACATCTCTACAGCCATATACTTTGCCATCTCTAAAAATAAGACAGAGAGTTCAATAACATCGATGAATACTTCTAAGGTCAAGTGAAAAAGTCAAAGACAAAAGTGTGATCATTCCATGTACAAAAATTATTGGTGTGTGTGTGAGTGTGCATGAAATGTCAATATGCATATAAGACAAGCCCTAGAGTTTGACTCAGCTTTGATCCCTAAACAACCTGATAGCAAACCTCTCCAGAAGGGCTGCTTCACAGATCAAAGGCAGAAAGATAAGTTGTTCTGGGTAGGGACAACCTTGACAACCTTGCACAAATCCAGTGTGGGCCTGATGCACACTGACACCTCATAAAATCACTCTACATGACGGAACCCATATTTGGATATATATTTGTGTACACTCATAAGAACCTACTGAAAAGTGATTTTAATATTTCTTATTCTAAATCTTGAAGATTTTGTCTCTACTTAGCTTCTGGTATCTTTACGCAAAAACGTTATCAACATAGTTCTTTTGAGAAAACTGGACTAAGGGACTATAATACACCAGATAATGAGCAAATGACAATGCTTAAAAATTTCACAGCTGGCCTCTTTAGCAAACAGGAGCAATCTGGGGAGAATGGGGGCACTCAGAAAAAGAACCGTAAGCCAGGGCCAAAGAAAGTAGCAGTAAGGTGGGCAACACTGGCAGGAAATGAACACACCCTCACTACCTCCAGACACACAGTTGCAGGCCTCCCCTGACAATGTGGGAAAGACAGCCCAAGACCCCCAACTGAGCAAGGGAGCTTAGAGAGGCCTAGACTTGAGTGATGCTAGGTTGACACCCCATGGCTCCAGGCAACAGTAAACCCAAAGACTCCCTAGAGAAAAGTAGAGAAAAGCATCCCTGATTTAGGCCCCTAGGAACCAAACAGATCAGGATTAGCCCATGTGAATTTATCACCAAACAACTCACCAAACAAACAAGGCTCCAGGTTATCGTGAGTGAGAGAGTTATGAGAAATTACAGACAGGTGAAAACAACCCAAGTCCACACTGAACCCACAGGACTATAGCTATTTAAGAGAGCTGGCATGGAATAGAAATGTGCAGGCAAAGAAAAATAAATGATAGAACAAAAAACGAGCAAGGGGCAACAGAAAATCGAAGTGGTCAGTACTGACTTCCATTTCTGAGCAGAAGGAACAAAGGAAGCAGCCTAAAGGCCCCACTGTAACTGGAAAAGCCAGGAAAATGACAAAAACCCTATCCTTAAAAACACTGTGGAGGTTAGGCATGGTGGCTCACGCCCGTGGTCCCAGCATTTGGGGAGGCTGAGGCGAGAGGACTGCTTGCGGTCAGGAGTCTGAGATCAACTTGGGCAATATGGCGAGACATCATCTCTACAATAAAACAACCCCAAAATTAGCCGGCTGTGGTGGTGTGCACCTGTAGTCCCAGCTACTTGTGAGGCTGGGGTAGAAAGATCACCTGAGCCCAGCACTTGGAGGCTGCAGTAGCCATGACTGTGCCACCAAGCTCCAGGCTGGGTGACAGAGCGATACTCTAAAAAAAGAAAAAAAAAAAGTGCTGTGTAACTGTGGGGACTGGATGGTCTGAGAGTCCAGAGTGGAGCCTGTCCTATGAGCTGAGCTGCTCAAACAGCCCTGCGCTTCCGGGGGACGTTTGCCAATGCTGGGTGCAGACAGGAAGCAACCTGGACCAGCCCAAATAAACCCACTCCACCTGGGAAAGAGAAGCCAGAGAAGCGTTGGGTGGTCTGGTGAGGATGGTATGAAAGAGCAGAAATCTCCAGAATCCCGAAGTGCAATCAGTCCCCCATCTTTTTGGGCTGTGTTCAGGAGCCTGGGAGCTGTGTCAAACAAAGGCTGCTAAAAGGAAAAGCCAAATCTCCATAATGGTGCTAATCCTGCAAAAGAGACAAGCCTAGGGAGGCAGGGAGGGGAAAGTCTTATCTCAAACACAGTCATATCTTCCATCAAGATCTCTGGCAGACTTTGAAACGGTGAAACAATGGAGGCTAAAGAACTAAGCTCCAAGCCGGGCTTGGTGGCTCAGCCCATCATCCCACGCCTTTGGGAGGCTGAGGTGAGTGGATTGCCTGAGGTCACGGGTTCGAGACCCCTCTGGGCAACTTGGCGAGCCCTCATCTCTACAATAAATCAAAAATGAGCCGGGCGTGGCAGCGCACGCCCGGAGTTCCGGCTACTTGGAAGGCAGAGGTGGAAGGATCGCCGGAGTCCAGCAGGTCAAGGCTGCAGTGGCTGGG